>NC_056076.1:9404173-9704977 GCF_016772045.2 Ovis aries | reverse complement strand
GTTACAAATTATCCCAACCATAGCCGAGTTGCTTTTAGCTTTTTATTAACAGAGGAGTCATGTTATACATATAGTTCGAATAAACTGGGCTATGGTCTCCAGTACAGGTTTTCTTTGCTGTGTAACTGGATAGATGTGAAAGAAAAATGAAAATGAAGAACAAAAACAAGACACCCGGCTAAGGTTTGGACGCCTTCTCCAAACCTATCTTTGGAAATGGAACTAAACATGTTACTTGGACTAAACACAACATAAGCTCATATAAATTACAGCTCAAGCATTTACAAGTTAGCTAGAGAATGTGAGAATCTGTTTTAAGTTCCTTCCATTCTTCGTGCAATATAAAAAATAAAAAACAAAAACCCAGTCCAGTTCTTAAAATGCTTTTTGAATTTTTCTGCCAACAGGAAGGGAAATAATGATACTAGTCAAGTATGGAAAACATTGCCTTAGTGCTATTTTTAGACATATTTTGGTCTATATTTAAACAAGCAGTAGATAGCCCACATATGTATGTTAAATTCCTTGATGTGTCTTAGAATACTAGGCTCCCTTACCTCCGTAAGTGGTGTTGTAACATACTATCTTCTACTCACACTTTTCACTAAATTAGTGACATTTTTCTAATTGTGATCAGAGTTATGTCAGATTTTAAAACCATTGTCCATGTTTACTTATAGATGACTGAATGAGATAGACTTTATATAGTAGCTCAGATGGTAAAGCATCTGCCTGCAATGCAGGAGACCTGGGTTTGATCCCTGGGTAGGGAAGAGACCCAGGAGAAGGAAATGGCAACCCACTTCAGTATCCTTGCTTGGAAAATTTCAACAGAGGAGCCTGGTGAGCTTTAGTTCACAGGGTCACAGTCACACATGACTTAGTGATTAATTCACACAGCATCCATGATGATCCTAAACCAAATCACCAAAAACTCTGCTGAAAAATGATGTGAATCAAGTCAATGGCAGACAGAAGGGGTGGTGTTTCTACAAAAAGGAAAAAAAAAATGAAACATAACTAGTGTGTGGAGAGCGTCTCTTCAAATATGAATGTATTTATGACAGATCCCTATACCATGCCTGGGAATTAGACATAAATAATTACCCCATTCCTGCCAGGCATTTATAGTACCAATTATTCTGTTTGCCCAGAAAGCCAGTTAATCAAACATCTAATACTCAGGTTCTAGGCTCAGTATGTATTAAAGTGCATCTACCTAAAATTCATGCCTTTCTGGGTTTTTATAGATTAAATGTGATCATAGACTTCTCTTCTTTCTACTGAGCAGGTTCTCCCATTTCCTTCTTTTCTGGAATTGTCATTGAAGTAAATTCAGCTATGGATATGGCCTCTCTCATCCGAAGTGAGTAATTTGCATCATTTCTAACTTTTGAAAACTAGATCAACATTACCACCATACTTGTTACTTTTTATGTCAGCAAAACTAACTCATTCTTTCAGAGTTTCAATATGTAAACAGTATTATTTTAATAAATGCTTTTATTCCAATTGGGCCCAAGCTTGGGGAAATTAATGAAGGAAAGAATTGTTTTTATGGAAAGAACTTTTTGTGTTTCCTTTGAAAATGTCTCAAAGTCATCAGGGTTGCTTTAATTATTTTTGTGATGATCAGAGTAAAAATGCAGTAAAAGTAAGCTCACATTTTTCCTAGGATAACACTCTGGAAGTACATGACCTAGGTGTTCTGAGATCATAATTGGGATGTTAAGGCATAAATGGGTCCCAAGCATGAACAAGTCCTTGCATATGCAATGGCTGGGCCAGCCTTCACCTACGTGTAACATTCCTCAGAAACAGAACCTGTGAACATAAGTCTTCTCCTCCAGCAAACTTTCCCTTGGGTCAGAAGTAGACAGGGAAATTCACCCTGACCTTGCTACACGGTGAAAGATACCCTGTGAAGATCACCTTAAGTGCGTCCCTTTCCTTATCTATTAATAATGTATTCTCATCTTGTTTCCATATTCATTCACAGAACTGCTCTTTTTCATTTTCCACATCTCTCCCCCAACCCCTGCACATACTCAGCCTGGCTCTCTTCTGCCTGTGAGCATGTTTCTGTGCAAAGTTAAAGGAAGGGCAGTGGTCCAGAATCTGTGTTCTCTGCCGCTATCTGCACACATTGGTAATTCTTACCTTGATCGAACCTCATATTATTTTCAACCCCAAACCTTTTTTATTTGACATAAGATCACACATCCTGGAAATTGAAAGCAGACACTGAGACTCTGACCAGTAATGGAAATGGTGTTATCATCCATGTAGAAATGTTACATGAATCACGATAACCCTGAGATAGGAAGAATAATCTTCCTTGAGAATAATAGTGTGGATTTGAGTCTTTGGTTGCCCTCTCAACCTGTATTAATACAACAGGACTTTCATTCATTTTGACGTTGTAGAGAGAGGGCAGGGAGAGCTACACCAGGAAGTAGAGGTGGGGGAGTAGGAGAGAGCTGTTTTCCTACTGTAACGGAAGAAAAATGACAGCCTGATTAGCTTCAGCTGGAATGTAACATACCCACAGTTTGATCACCCCGGAGGCACATTTTGACATAACAACAAACTGCTGAGAAAGAGCCACTTTTATCTAGGTCAGAATGACAGAATTCCAAGTGTTAGAGCCTGGAGGGTAAGGGGGGTGGTGTGAAACTACAGTTTAAAACATCAGGAAGAAGACTGTAGTCGAGACAGAGATTTGCATCAAGTCCCCACACTGCCTCATGGTTTTCATCCAGTTCATTGTAATTGCTTCACTGGTTTCTAATGGCATCGCATTTTGATTTCAGCGTCTACCAAAATAAAATGAACCATGTGTTATGACGATGACATTTATAATAAGATGCAGATGGTAAAGGAAACAGATGCCTCTGACATCATCTGCCGTTAGCCTTCAACTTCTGCAGACACCGGCAGTCTGGAGACTCATTCAAAGGGATGCAGGATAAGTCAGGCAGTTTTCCAATTCTGTTTCCACTCTAAAAAAACACTGGCAGCAGCAGCACTGCTTTGACTCATACAATGATAATTCCACAAGGATAAATCTGATTCTAAGGTGGTCTCAGGCTTTGACACAAAATTAATCATCAGGACAGGGGGGGAAAAATCCCCACAAATATCAGAGTTTAGCCATTAGTAACTACTGACTTGCGTGACAGTGGCAGAAAGGACAGGGTGGGAGAGGTAATGGTAAACAGCTGCAGTTTCAAGGAAGCAAGAATGAGAGGGTTTTAAAGAGACAAGAGGGCCTAAAATACCCTACCAGCCCTTGGCATCCACTGTCCCAAGACTGATTCCTTATGACTTCTAAGTAAAAAACTTTTAGGAGGATTTTCAGGTCACTGTAAAAAAATCCATTCTGTATTTCCATCTGTATTTTCCAGAAGGGATCCGATAATTCCGATAGGAGCTTTCACCATTTCCCCAGTGATATCTGTGAACATTCTACACAGTAAAAGGATTTGTGTGTATGTGTGGCGTGCAAGATAAATGTGTTGGGACACCTTCTAAAAAACTAAGAAACTTTTTTGTATTTCATCTTGAAATCAAGAGGCGCTTGGGTAAAACATCAACTGCCAGGCTTTCAGCAGTGCATGAGGTTCTGGGCTAGATCAGCTGAGTTACAGATGAAGCGGAGAGTTAGACAAAAACCTTTATAATCCTCCTATCTCCCCTGACCATGGTAATATAACTTCATCATACACCTCTGTGGCAGAAACATCTTAGCAGAAAAAAATTTAGAGACAAAGACAAGGAAAGTGGTGACATAAAAATAAATCCTGCTAGGCCAAATACGGTGCTTATTTTTAAAATAATCTCTCTCTGCATGTAACGAATTGATCACAAACACACACACAAACACACACAGTACAAGAATAAACAAACTTCTAATTCATATCCACAAATTGGGTTGGAAAGTATTAGTGCAAATCTCTGCTGACCTGCAGCATTCAGTCCATAAACTTTGGGTATCCTAGACGATCCATCAGCGTCCAGCAGATGTTCTCAATCAGTTTAACTTCATCCTTCGGCAAGTTTCGTTTCCAAACGTTAGTATTAGCGGGTGATATCTCCCCTTCGTAGGGAAGATAGAAAAGGTTCGTGGAGGTGGCAAACAATATTTGGTTTAAAGTAGCAGGAGATAAAGGAATTCCAAGGAAGGCAAAAATCCTTTCCGTGGTATTCTGAGGGAAAAGCACAAGATCTTCAAACTTGATCAATTGGTAGCTGGTGGGCAGCAGCTCTGCATTTATCCTCAGGGCAGCGGCCGTGTTTGCCAGCCACGCATGGGCCAACAGCGAGACTGGGTGAGGTCTGGATGCCAACAGTTCCTTCCGCAGCAATTCATACTCCACAGCATAGCCTGAGTTCAAGGTACAATGGCCTGCACCTCCCTCCGTTTTAAACAGCTTCGCTAGGTGCTCCTGTACATTCTTCAAAGAGTAAAGGCTAGGTTTACTACTGTACAGCATGGAATAAACCCACGCCCGAGGGTCCCTCACCACATACAAGGCCTTCATGGAGGCTCCCAACACCTCATGAAAGAAATGCAGCTTTAAAGTCCAGCTTCCGCTGCCCAGGCTGAGCACCGGCCGCGCGCTGGGGTAGTGGACCAGGTGTCTTCGCAGAGCCCGGACGTATTCAGCGTCTCTGTCAAAGGCGCCTTTCATTCTGCTTCTTTGTTCTGCCAGAGACTCTCTCCTTTTCAACTTCCTTTTCTTGTCTTTATTCATGGTAAAATACTGGGCCAGTTTCCCCCTACCGGATTCATGCAGATGGATGTTCTGCAAATGGAGTTTTGTGTCTCGGACCAAGGACTGCAACCAGCCTCGGAGTAAACGGAAACGCACGCTGTGGACATCGGATGCCCTCCATTCACAGGCGTCCACAAAGGAGTCAATTTCCAATTCCGTTTCTGGGATATCAATGTAGGCTGTGGGGACCCGGATGTAGAGGAAGTCACTACTGTTGAAGAACAGTTGTTTGAGAATCTCGGCTCCGGAACCAGGAAGTGAGGTAATGACGACGTCCGGCAGGTCTGTGCGCTGGCCACCCGGGGCCAGTGCCTGTCCGCTCACCTCGGTCTCCGGCCTCGCCCACTTGGCACAGATGGGCTGCGTGCAAGCACTCCACACGTCCAGCAGCTCAACGGACCACAAGGCAATAACAAGGATGAGGATCCACCGCATAAGCTTTCTAAAAGAAAGGTAAAACCGCCACTGAAAAGTTAAGATCACCAGGCCGATGCACAAAATCAACCCAACTGCTACATTAAATTTAAATCCAAAAGGAAAAATAACTCTATCACGTCTTATGGGCTTTACTATTGCCTCAGTGCCCAAACCGAAGCGGGTTACTTGGGCCTGATCAGCCACAGTGGCAAAGCCGCCAAATCCCAGGTAGTCAAACCTTGTCTTCAAGTTCTGGTAGTCAGTCACGATCGAAACAACATGGTCGGTGTTATTGACATTGAGAGAAAGCTGAAGTCCGGACTTGGTATTATCAATAAATCTGCAGCTGGAAACATTGACATATGGCCCATAGAAGACGTAGGCGATTCTTGTGATTGCAGATTCCATCTGAAACGTAACATTGACAAACTGAGTCCACCGTTTCTTAAATTCAGCGGCTTGCTCTGCTTCCTGTATGCTAGCAACAGGGCTACTGCCACGATGATCAAACCAAAACATCTTGTAGTGAGCATCCCACACGTCCATCAAGGCGCCATTATACTTGTTTGTGAACCTATATGGGATGTACTTAAAATCAATATCCAGATTATGGAAGAAGGCACTGACAGATTTTATTGGGGAATCTTCTTGCTTCTCGACATGATCGACAACTAGCAGAGTCTGAGAGTTTAAGAGAAGCAAAGCCCGATACACGCTTTTCAGCTTCATTGCTGAAGAGTAAGCTGACACGGCTTCCCCACTCACAAATATCATGTCCCCGTGCTGAGAGGCAGTAATGATTTCCCCGGCCGCATCACCAACCTCCTCGCCAGTCCACTTGAGCCACTGTGCACATTCTCCCAGCTGACCTTCCCAGGGCTTATTACACTGGCTCGTGGGTGAAGGTGCAAACACCAGTACGTTGTTCAGGTGGCTCAACTTAGGTCCATAGAGAGCTTCGGAAACAAACACCTGCCCGTTGGGGGCAAAGGTAAATGAGTTCTGATCCGGATGTTCATGTCCAGGGTTGAAGCTCCTCCACCCATCAATCCAGGAGTATGGCTGGAAGTGAACTATGTCATACACAGCACGCCCTCCTAGCTTCCCAGACTTAAAAGATACAAAAGTATTGGTCTGTGTATTTGGCAACCCGGCCCCATAAGTGACCACACCCCAGTTAGGGAACAGGTGCATTTTTGCAGTGCCATATTCTGCAGGAGGCTGTGGGGTGAGCTGGGGGTCATACCAGATGTATTCAGTGTGAAGAGTACTCCACCTCTGGGCAGTGGAGGGGACCATGGGTCCATCTTTAGGTCGGTGCCTTCTGATTTGCTGAGCTAACCAATTTCCAGCTCCATTCTTTAAGACAAACTTATCCAAAAAAACTAACTGGCTCTCAGGACCATAAAACCAGTTATAATTGGAATCTGCTATCCCCACGGTCCTTTGGAAGCCTGGCAAAAGGGTGGCATAATAAAACCAAAAGTGCATTTTTAACCAGTTGTTATCCAAGTTGTTGATATTAAAGTGGCGCTGGGCCAGAAAAACATACTGTGTGACTGATTTAGCTGTGTAGCTTCCATAGGCCACACCTTCATCCAAAGAGCCATCGACAATGTGATTCAACAGAAACATCGTCTTTTCCATCACATCTACTACAACCTGTTTCCATAGATTTACCTTAGTCCCTTTATCTACCCCAGTCACCAAAGCCCCGGTCAGCAGTGCTATCATGTTAGTAGCTTGGTGGTTGTGAAGCAGTTGTTTGCCCCAAGAGCGGACCTTAGAATACTCATACATTTCCTCAGTAATAACCCATATTTTTTCTAGGTATTTTTGTCTCCGACGACCATCTAATAAGTTATATAAAAAGTCAAAGGCAGTGGCAAAACCTGTTAGGGAATGGCCAACTGGAACCTCATCCCCTGGTGCATTCTCCACCAGCCAGTCTTTGTAGCCCACCATCCTGTCCATGTATTCCAAGGCAAATTCAAAGGCAACTTTGTCTTCCGGGCACAGCAAACAGTACAGGGCTAAAGGAGGCAGATTGTTACCATAGATTTCATTCCACTTGGCAGCAAAATCAGCATGCTTGGGCGGAGGTAGGTAGTATGTCGGGTTTGACAGCATAGCAGTCACCGCACTTCTGATTGCTCTAAAAAGGTGCAAATGGGTTGTGCGAGACTTCTGTCTCATTGCTTGGATCTCTCCAGCATCAAAATACAAACGTGGATGAAGCATACTCTTCTTCAGTTTTTGATTGGCTCTGACATCTTGCACTCTCTGTATCTTAAATGGATCTATGTCATCTGTGAAAACTGCCCAGTCAGAGTAATTGCTCACAGATTCCTCCAAAGTAGAGAAAGCAAACATCACTAATACTAAAAATAAGCAATGTCCTGTAAACATTAACGCCATGATCCATCGGGGAGCTCCTTTCCTCAAGCATACATGTCAAATGTAGTGCTCAATGTGCTTCCCATCTGCTGAGTATAAAACATACATTTAAGGCCTTGATAAAACAAAGACTGTAAATTGTATGTGCTGTGAAATCCTGCTGACATTCGGCTCAAAGTACAGTTGCCAAAGAGAGAAAACTTACACTGTGAATCTGCCTCCCTGATGCAGTGTTGCTTCCAATAAAACTTCAAGGAATGTTAAAGCCTCTGATTTTACCATGTCACACAGCAAACAGGAGTGGAGACAGTCAAGAATACTATGAATTCAAAAGTTACTTCTGTGACAGAAATCTACCTAACATGGAGAGTCAAAAACCCCACATTGTAAATTAAGAAAAGAAAAAAAAAAAAAGCACTCCAAAATCCAAACTAAGAAGTCATTCTTGGCACAGGATACCATCATTGGTGATAAGATCATCATACAGCTTTGATGCCTTTGTCTGTGTGGTCTCAAAGAAGTTGATGAAGTACTGAAATCCTTGGAGCAGACTGGGTTGTTACTCCACTCAGCTTTTTACACTTCTGGCTGTGAGAATTTTTTTTTCTTCCTCCATTTTTGGGAGAAAAACATCCTCAGCAAGTGTTCAAAGTCCTACTTGGTTTTAAAACACTCCGGACTCCTGCCCTCATTTCCAATCTGTCTTGTCCAGGCTTACTTACTCATCAGCCTATTATGACCCATCTGAGAAAGCACATTCTCATCTTCTTTTATCAGCTTCATCTGTACAACTATGAAAATCTAATCTTTGCAACCACCTAGGTACTTCTTTTCCAATCATGAAGTAACCACCAACTGGGAAAGAAAACTCCCCTTTCACCAACAGTGACGTCTCTTTTCCGTTCCTTTTTCATGACACTGGAAAAACAAAACAGAAATTTTGTTCTGGGGGACAAAACAAAACAAATTCTCTGAGGCTACAGGTATGCTGGGACATAAATGGAAGATTTAAACGTTCTACCATCTCCTGATAGAAATTTTGGAATGACAATAAGATCTGTTTTTTAACACAATTGAAATTACACGAAATGATTCCTTTTCTCATACTTTTCAAGGCACATATTAGGATAACAATGGTGGTAGAAGACAAGCGGCTACAAGATGTAACTTTGCCAAGAGTATTTATTTTAACGGTGGCTTGCTTTCGTAATTTAAAATGTTTTTACTCAAATACAGTCAAGAGAAGATTGAGTACCGCTGTCATTCTTGTTTTGATCACGGAAGACTCAGAGACAAAAAACCCAAAGTTGAAAGGACATTTTATGATTCTCGATGAGTGTTTAGCTTTCAAGGGCTCAAGGTGTCTTTGCCAGAGGAACTATAATACTAAGCGCAGTCACTTTTGTCTAAGGAGAAATCGTGACAATATGTGGGAGCGAAGAACGCCGGTTCTGCTCCAGTCTCCCTCCCGAAAAGCCTGGTTTTCCATCCTTACAAGAAGCCACCAGAGGGAGCTCAGACCCAAACCCGGACTCAAGGAGCAGCTTCGCGGCTGCCCGTCTGGGTTCCGAAGAACCTCACCAAGTTTCAGTCTTGGACAAGTCTCCTCTCTGTGGGAAACATGAACGCTAGGAGTTTCCTGCTCCGCTCCGCCTGTTGCATTTTGTGATTCGTTTCCTACGAACATGCCAGCTCCATCCTCCGCTCCCCATCCCCGACCCCTGGCAGTGGTCTGAGGACAAGAGACCCCTCAATAGCCAAGTCCGCTTACCTCGGCAGATCTGGACGGGGTGTCTCCGGGTGGTGGTGGGCCCGATTAGACACAGGCGGAGAGTTGGAAAACACTGCTCTGCGTGGGACTCGGGCGGCCCGGCCCCTGCAGGGCTCCCGAAGCCCCCGAGTCCGGCGCCCCCGGCGCTCCAACAGGCTGAGGCCCCGCGCCCGTGCCCCGCCCGGCGCCGCGGGGACACGCCCGCCCTCGGGGAGCGCCGGACGCCCCCGGGCAGCCCGGGGCCGCGGAAGGCAGATCCGCGCGCGCCGGGCGCTCTCGGGGACGCCGTGTCCGGCGGGGCGCTGTCGTGCCCAGAACGCGAGGCTGCAGCGGCCGCCGGTGCTCAGTGCCAGCTCCGGCCGCGCGGCCCGGGGAGGGCGAGAGACGGCGACGCGGGCCGGGGGCGGGGCGGGAACGGCCGGGGGCGGGGCATGGGCGGGGCCTCGAATCCTGGGAGGGCGAGGCCGGCGGTGGGCGGGGCGGAGCCTCGGGCGGGGAAGCGTGAGCACAGGCTACGCCGGAGACGGATCGGGGGCGGGGCTGGAAGGAGATAAGGGCGGGGCCGAGGGCGGGGCCGACCGCTCCCGGCATCTGAACCCTAGGGCCTTCCGAGTGCGCGTGTTCCCAGCTTCCGCGGCGGCGCGCGCTCCCGGAGCGGCGGAGCCGGAGGAAGAGGGAGGGAGGGACTTGGGAGTGCTAGGGTCCGAGGACCTCTCCCTGCCGGTCGAGTCCCGCTGCTGTTACCCCTTTGGTTGTGGGGAGAGGGCCGACCTCACAGGGCTAGGAGTGAGAGAAAGATAGAGGAGGTTCTAGGCCGGATTACGAATGATGGGGAACGTGGGGATGGGCGGGGTGACGCCGTGGGAGTCTGGGATCAGCCTTCAGGAAGAGCAAGGGCTGAAGAGAGGAATGTTCGGCAACCGGGCTGTCATTTAGAAATGCAAAATCAATATACCGTGTTAATACAAGACTGACTTTAGGAGCACAGATGCTAAAGATCAGGGGAAGACAAAAAAGACTAATCAGCCTTATTGATTGCAATAATTTCTCTGGCAGTGTAAATATGGAAAGGTATGTGACAAACAGGTGGAAGGAACCTCTTTCTTATTCGAGAAATGGAAGCTGCAGTTCAGTAAAGACCCGCAGGCAGGAAAGACTGTGTGGCTCAGTTACTGTGACACGTGTGTGCAATTCCAGACTTTGGAAATCGTCGAGCAGCTGTAATTCCTGTGGTACTGGACATATGGAACCTCTCACTAACATCTGAGATTATGCTTGGCCAAGAGTCAACCTGAGCCTGCCGTCTAATATAGTGAAATACCAGTTGTCACAGATAAACAAACTCAACCCCGTTGGGGATTGGTGATGCCTTCAGTTTCCTCCTACTCCATTCCATTTTGGTAGAAAGGGACACATATGTCTATTAAAAAATAATTGCTCTGATCACTTCCTGGTAAAACCAGAGTAGACCGTTGCTGGCAGAATACATTTCAAAATAATTTACCCTGGGTGTGAAATATGGCCTCTTCCTCACAGTCAATCTTCTATTTGATCCCCTTGGGAACCCTCAGTTCAGTTCAGTTCAGTCACTCAGTCATGTCCGACTCTTTGCCACCCCATGAATCACAGCACCCCAGGCCTCCCTGTCCATCACCAACTCCCGGAGTTCACTCACACTCACATCCATCGAGTCAGTGATGCCATCCAGCCATCTCATCCTGTGTCGTCCCCTTCTCCTCCTGCCCCCAACCCCTCCCAGCATCAGAGTCTTTTCCAATGAGTCAGCTTTTTGCATGAGGTGGCCAAATTACTGGAGTTTCAGCTTCAGCATCATTCCCTCCAAAGAAATCCCAGGGCTGATCTCCTTCAGAATGGACTGGTTGGATCTCCTACCTCTGTCCAAATGGCCAATCTTGCTTTCTGCCTGCTGCTTCTGTAACTGTGCTTATCCAGCTCCTTCCTGCACAGTATTCTCTGCCCCCGACACTCCAATTTACTGGTTGAAAGTTTTTCTGACTGTTGAAGTTCTCTCATTATACTTGTCCCAGCTCAGATGCTTAAATTCTTCTGTAAATACACCCTAGGTTTTTCCCTAACCACGCTATAGTTTTTATCTGTAAATATATTCAGCCTCAGACCATTTGTTTTATGTGTCATATTTTCCCTGGCTGACTACTGTGCTCTCCTCAAAGCTCTTTCAGGTCATGGTCAGTCACTCAGCCCCTCTCATAATGACTGTACCTGTGTTTGAAATGAGTTGAAGTGTCAACAGTTGGGCTCACGTAGAGCCTCATCTCATCCACTAAGATTCATTCTGAAACGAGGATCCTCCTCCAACCTCTAGAAACAGAACTTCCTGTAAACATCGGGACTGTCCTCGTATATGATCCACGATGGAGAAAGATGACCCCTGGCTTCTAGCCTCCCTTACAGGAGAAAGTAGAGCTGGAGGAAAGAGGAGTCTTTACCCAGATGCAAAGACTGTTATAAGTTTCTGCAAAGAGGAGCTTTAGAAAGTGACTAGGAATCTGTGTTAGTAAATACAGTGAGTAAATATGCAGACCGTTTCTAAGAACAAAATGTGTGGATGGGATTCTTTTATTCTGTGAATCCAAAGTGCCTCATGACCCAGGGCAAAGTGAACCATGGAGAACTATTACAAACACTAACATCTGCCAGGGGAATATTTTAACTTCCATCCAAGCCTTTGCTTTTTCTTTTCAGATTTAACATCAGTATGATCATTTTCACTTTACAGATGAATGCATTCCGGTTCAGACATTATGACTTTCAGGTCTAACCTGAGTGTCTGCACCTAAGCTGTGGGGTGCAGCAGGCCTTTCGGCATTTCTAGATGAACTTTCAGGTTAATTCACTTTGAACTGGCATCGTCTCCCAGTTGTGAGTCTGTTGAAACTAAACAGGAGCTACAGCTGACCATTTCAAATCATTGGCAAGAAAGGGTGGTAAGTAAATAGTTCTGTGAAAAATGAAGAGCGTCCTGCTTCCTGTGAACTAAAAATGGATAGCTCCAATTATTACTCCTTCCACACATGAAGATGGTACGAAGTTAGTTAATTATAAATAATGCATCCAGCCACAGAAGGCATGAGGTATATATTATGTTATTGCGCATTAAAAATCTTTATGAGTGTGGCATGAGACACATATGCAAACAGCTGCTAAATTCAGAATCCTGGAGCGGTTTCTTATTTTAATAGAAGAGAAGAACCATAGAGTCTGTCGCTCTAACTCTAGGGATTTCCTGCTATATGCTGTTATATAAAAAGATCTTAAATCTACATGAGATTTTACTTGTGATTTCAAAGCATTTAATGAAAATCTTTTTTTTTAATTTGAATATCTTTCAACCCTACCCCCAGCCAGAGAAGGCAATGGCACCCCACTCCAGTACTCTTGCCTGGGGTCGCTAAAAGTCAGATCTGACTGAAGCGACTTAGCAGCAGCAGCAGCAGCAGCAGCAGCAGCAGCAGCAGTAGCAGCAGCAGCAGCTACTCCCAGCCACCCTGCTTACATCAGAGATGATGCTTTCTCAACTAGATTCCCCAAAGCAGGAGGTTTCCTTTCCTCCTCCTTCCTCTTTCTTTTTTTTCTTACCTTTTCTTTTTCTTCTTTTCGGTTTTTAAATTCTTCAGCACCTAACTCAGAGCCCAGCACTTTGTGTCGAGTGCGTATCGACTGTTGAACATGAATTATCACCTTCATTTTATGGCAGGCAAGGAAACAGTCTAAACATCTAAAGTGGGTTGCTGAGTTCTGAGTAGAACAGAAGCTCTTACTCTCCTACAGAGGACCTTTCACAGCACAGAGTCAGAGCTACATCTTGGAGGGACTTAATTCAAGTGAAACCTCAGAAGAAAGCTGGTCAACATTTTAAAGAGAATTTCTGCAAGACATTTTATATCTTAAGTAAATTCAAGTTCTGAGCCTTAGAATATAGGTAAATACTGCATCACCTTACAGAAGGATAAACAGCAAGGAATAAAACAAACCAAGAACTACATAAAGTCCCTTGACTGAAATCGTATTGACCGTGATCTGTTACCCTGGTGGACTCTTAATAACTGGGACAAGGATATCAAGGAACTGATTGCTATATGTTCAGCAGCTGACTGTGCACAGGTCTCCGAGGAGTAGGCTGGTGCAGAGCTCAGGCATTTGAATCTAGGGAAGACTTAGTTATTCTTCACTTAGCATATCTCTTCCTTGGCATGGTTTTGTCTGCGTGAGCTCAGATGCAGATTCCTAGAACCACTTATCAAGGCCAGAGGTGTATTGTATTGATCCGTGAGCACTGCTGTGACTAGTTTTGTGCCAGAGTTTGGGAGGGTAGCAGCTCTGTACAGAAACAGACACCAAACTTCAGCATTAATAGGCCACGCCAATGATAAAGACAAAACCACAGATTTAAAGCAGGCAGTAGGATCTGGACATACTCTTTCTGCAATTGCTTTGAATACAAAACATCTCAAAGTGACAGGGATTCTGCCTGCAAAGCTGCTAATGAAGATGTGTCTGAGAGTGTTCTTTGAGTTTGTTTATCCAGCTGTACAAGTCTGTATGACAGTTATGAGATTTATGAAAATTCAAAAATACCAAAGCCAACTTCTGAGGAAAGAAGTTTCCCCGTAAGTCCACTAAAACCTCGTGTTTGTAAATGAGGCATTTTACTGCTACCACTTCTGCTTACGTATAGTCCTGCTTTTCCTATGTAAGATGGTTTTAGAGGAGATGAAACTTACTAAGGGAGCCCAGCGTGGGGCCCTTCCTCTTTCCCTCCACCCATCCCCCACCCCACCCCGTGCATCTGGAACAGTGGTCTCTCCTGGGGACAGTTTTGCCCCTCAGCACCTTCAGCAAAGTCTGGAGAAATGCTCGATCGTCATACTTGGGGGTGAAGCACTTCTGGCATCTAGAGAGAAGAGGACAGGAGGGCTGGTCAACACCCGAAAATGCACACAACTTCCCTGCCTCTAACCTCAAAGAATTTTCCAGCCCAGAATGTCAATACTCCTGAGTTTGAGAAACTTTGCCCTAGCCCCCGACTCTAAAAATTGATTATGTGCAAATGGTTAGTAGTTGTTCAATTCAAGTCCTGAATTCTTCCCTGGGTTTTCAGTCAGCTCTTTACCACTGGTTCTTGAGCTAGCTGTTACCTAATTTGTTCACACATGGCCTTCTGTTTAGCCAGTACTGGGTCCATTTGTCTTCTCTTGACCAAAGACACTGCTGAACCCAGCTGTTTCACTTCATATGAAAGCCTGGGCTAGGCTTCCAGGCAAAACTGGCAGTAAATCAATGACTTCAAAACAGTAAGGGAAAAATGTGACTTCAGGGTTCTCAGAAATACTCTTCTGATGTTAAAAAAATCAGAACAAACACACATGGACACATACACCCCACAAACATCTTTTTGAATATCTGATTTTTTTTTTTTTTCCTTTAGGGCTAATCCATCCATCATGTATTCAATATTGTTCGCTTCATTGCAACCCTGTGGAGTATAGCCTGCTGGGCTCCTCTGTCCATGGGATTTTCCAGGAAAGAATACTGAAGTGGGTTGCCATTTCCTTCTCCGGGGGATATTCCCGACCCAGGGACAGAACCTAAGTCTCCTGTGTCTCCTGCCTTGGAAGCAGATTCTTTACTGCTTGAGCCATCCAGGTGACCCTCCTTTCAGACAGTGCTTTCAAAATTAAAATACTTGTACCTCCTAGCATCAGAAAGACCAAGGTGTTGTAAAAACATGCCAGTTTCTCAAATCTATCTGAGCCCTATGGATTAAGAATCCAGTAGTCCACACCTTTGAAATGCTCCTGGAGTGCACACCTAGTTTGGAGTTACTATTCTAGGACAAGGGTTCTTTTGTTCCCCACATACCTGCGCGTGCGTCTCTGCTGGTTTGTCTGGATATGTAACCGAATCATCACCAGGTTGACCGGAGCACAGGGATTACCTAGGGATGGGAATCGGTGTTGTAGAATAACCCAGAGACACGTGGGTAACTACTTCACAGTGAGTTTATTTTACGATGCTAATTGCTTATTCTCACAGGAAAGAGTGAGGTAAAGAGGGTTTCTAAGAGCGAGGAGAGAAGAATTAAGACCATCTGGAACAGTGGAACTTGTATTGCACGTTTTGGGTCAGAACAATCAACTGGAAGGTAGCAGAGACGTTTGTCTTGGGTCCTTGAGTGGCCAGCTGGCGGTTCTTTATGGATTCCCCAGAAAGCAGTGAGAGATCAGCCAGTGTGGCAGGCGGTCCTTCCTTGTCTGATGTCAGCCTCAATGTCCACTCAGTTTTGTCACCCGAGCCAGAGCCACCTGCACCCTGTCCTCACTGAAAAGCCCCTAGATAAAAGGAGGGTCGTTCTCTCCTTCCATCCAAGGCCCGGAGGTGCCTCTCTTTGCTTCTGAGCACTTGCTTCTTTTTTCTCTTTTCCTAGGAATCCTTCACGGGGATCTGAATAAACCGGGCTGCCCCCATCATAAGTTTTTATCATCTTGATCCTACCATCATTTCTCCTTTTAGAACTCCAAATTCAAAGTCTCAGGAGAGAAAAGATGGCTGCACAGCACAGTCAGGGTTCTATCATGATGGAAAGCAGTTCAAGGTCACCTAGTTCAAACATTGCTGCAGGGGGTAGCATTTGTGGGTTTAGGGCATAAATCATCACAAGAGAACAGAGCTGGCTCATATCTGAAAAGTGCCTGTTAGGAAATGACTCAACAGAGGGCCACACTCCCTCTTAGAGGCCCGTCGGAAGGAATGGACTTGAGGGCGGGTAGTCGAGGTGGGGGAGGTCGAGGTGGGGGAGGTCGAGGTGAGGATGGGGCAGTGGAAGGTGGGCCGGGAGGTTGGCACTTGTTCAAAAAAGCCTACACGTTCATTGCATAATGCAAGCTCACTCCTCATCCTTGTCCCTCTTTGAATTAAATTTACCTGATTCTAAGAATCACCTAGAAGATACTTGTTAAACATGTATAATATGAGATCTGAGTCCCTGCTTAGAATTGTGAGGGTAGGGTGGGGAAGGGTATCCAAAGAATTCATGTTTTTAAATGTTATCTTGTCATTGTAAAACTGTTAAATTGTCCTTGAAGACAATGGCCCCCAACCTCTGAGATCTAATGCCTGATGAACTGAGGTGGAACTGATGTAATAATAATAGAAATAAAGTGCAAAGTACATGTAATGAACTGGAATCATCCCCAAACCATCTCCGGTCCCCCATCCATGAAAAAATCTTCCCATGAAACAGGTCCCTGGTGCCAAAATGGTTGAGGACTGCTTCTTAAAGAGATAACATGTATAAAATATTGCCAGTTTCTTATGATAGAACATAAATTAGTTTCAAGTCTAGAGAGCAGAGTTTGACAGACAGGGGAGGAAAAATAAGCTATATTTGAGTGAAGCTTTAAAGCTGTGTGGTCCAGTATAGTAGCTGTTAGCCATGTGTGGTTAGGTAAAGTTAAATAAAATAAAAAATTCAGTTATTTAATTGTACAATCCACATTTCCCAGTGTGCAGGAGCCACTTATGGTTAGTAGTTGTAATATTGAACAGCACATACAGAGAACACTTCCTTTGCTGCAGAAAGTTCTGTTGGATAAGAACACAGAGGAGGAGTCAAGGAGAAAGATGGTGTAATATTTATGTCGGGGTACCCATCCTAGGTCTGTGCAGAGTTGGTGGGTAAGTACCACAATGTTGATGATGTTGAGGTGTTGAAGTACTGATACTTCTGCTGATAATGACAGCATGTGTTACTCCCAAAAGATTCTGTTGTAATTCTCCAGAGAAGCTAAACACGGTGGGACCACACCATCTCCTTAAGTAACATCTATGGGTAACCCTTGATGGTTGTGGAATTTAGAACCATATCTAACCTAAATACTGTGGTACCACACTGTCTCACTAGGTAACATCTATGAGTAACCATTGATGGTTGTCCTGTGGAATTTAGAACCACGTCTAGCCAGATGATCTGATTTTGCAAGGACAGACAGAAACCTCTATTTTTATATGAAACAACGCGATTTTTCAAATGGCTTATTTTTTTTTGTTCGAAAACGTATGAAGACCAAATAAAATATGTCTGTGAGATGAATTCAGGTTATATAACACTAGGTTGTGACTTTATAGAAGCTGGATGCACTGAAAATTAATTTTCTGACTTAACTATTTTCATCCAACTCCACTCCAGGAATTCAACTTCCTTTTTAGTGCTGGAGAGAAAAGTACCGTTCTTTTAAATTATCTACTCCTATAACCCATCTCACTCTGGAATAGTCCAAGACTGATGATATGTTTAAATAATCTTATTCATATCTGTAGAGATGTAAAGTTGTTCCATTTATTGAATAAATACGCACAAAGTGCTCAATAAGACATTCTGCCAGGCACTGTTTGGAAAAACTTTATGAGCAAGGAAAAAAAAATATCCTAGCCAAAGGGAGCTTATCTAATCTTATGGACAGAAAAGGCATAATGAAAAGTCATAATAGGTATTAAATGTTACTTTGTTGTTTGTATTTTAATCACTCCTTCAAGAGATTTGTCTTTTGAAGGCGCCTCTATGTCTTGCTGTCCATTATTTTGGAAAGCACATTTGAATTGACAAGGATGGAAGATCAGTAATGACTCAGGAACAGAGAAAGTGGATGAAACCTTTCATTTTGTAAGAAATCTCGAGGCTATTTGCATTTTCTCAGAGCTGCACCCCCCTCTGTCAGAATCCCTGGAGTCCAGCCAGGCACAAAATTCGCCGGATGACTAGTGCAGAAAGGAATCCTGGAAGCTCTGTTACTGACCTGTCTCTAGACTTCCCAGCGCCCTGTGCTGGCAGAGACTTCCTATGGACAATGAGGGGATTCAGCAACAATGAATGCGGCAGCGCAGCTGTTTATCTGGGGACCGCTGGGGATGAGACGGAGCCCTTATCCCGCAGCAGGCAGCGAAGCCGGCCACGGAGGAGGCTCAGTCTGAAAGAACAGGGCCATGCAGTTGGCATACGCCTCATTCTGAGCTAGAGATTTTAATCATAGGATTCAGTCAAGCCCCAAATACAAGATGAAAATCACTTCTCATTGATGCGTGCGTGCTAACTTGCTTCAGTCATAGCTGACTTTTTGCAACCCTATGGACTGTAGCTTGCCAGGCTTCTCTGTCCATGGGATTCTCCAAAAAAGAATCCTGGAGTGGGTTGCCATTCCCTTCTCCATGGGATCTTCCCGACCCAAAGATCGAACCCACACTCCTGTGGCTCCTATATTGGCAAGCGGGTTCTTTACCGCTGAACCACCAGAGAAGCCAGCCTCTCCTGGGTACTCATAATCAATAGAAAAGAGATGGACAGAACCATGCTTTCCAAAAGTTCTTGATGGTAAGAATCACCAAAGGCACGTAGTGTGATTCTCCATGCCAAAAATGCAGATTCGGGGGCAAGGATGGAATCAGCAATCAGTGTCTTAGCGGATATATTCAGTGATTGTTACCGCCAGAGATGAAAGAGATACCAGAGTGGAAGGATAAAGAAGGCTTCTCTCCCTGTGATGGTGTGAGTTCCAGTTACCCATGTATGTCAGCTTTCATGGTGAGATGGTCCTGAATTTGAACCTGAGCTATAAGGCCATATTGTAAGTTGCTGTGGGACGTGAGGTCACTTCTTTAACTTTTCTATCCTTGTCCTCAACTGTAAAAATACAATTGTTGTTTAGTCGCTAACTTGTGTCCAACTCTGCTACCCCATGGACTGTACCCCGCTGGATTCCTCTGTCCATGGAATTCTCCAAGCAAGAATACTAGAGTTGGTTGCCGTTTCCTCCGCCTCCAGGGGATCTTCCCAACCCAGGGATCTAACCCTCCTCTCCTGCATTGCAGACAGATTCTTTACCACTGAGCCATCAGAGAATACTAATTTTGTCACAGGAAGTTGCAAAGTTTAAATGAGAAAAGGCAGGTAAAATCCTTCCTGCAGAGTTTGGGGATGTTCACTGAGCACTCTTTACAGTTAAAAAGCAATTTTACTTATGTTGTCTCATTTGGTCCTTTTATCAATCATGCAAATAATACATGATTAACTCAGTTTTGTATACTAAAAACTGAGGAAGAGACATTCTGGAGAGAAAACATATCTTGGGAGAGTGTGGCAAAAATAGTACACTGGTGTCTAGCAACTTGCTTTCTGAATTTGTCTAATTTTAAAGATTGAGAATGTTTTAAGAAAACGTTGAATGCATTTCGCTGGCATCACAGGTGAAGACTCTGAGACCCAGTGAAGTAAACTAATTTGTTCAGTGTGAGAGAGATGGATGGACAAGTGGACCCAGAACTCAAGTTTTGCTTTTTTTTTTTTAAATTGATTGATAATTGGTTTACAATATTGGTTTGATTCCTGTCATACGTCAACATGAATTATCCATGGGTATACATATGCCCCCTCCCTCTTGAATCTCTTCCAACCTCACACCCATTCCCACTACCCAGGCCATCACAGAGCCCCAGTCTGAGTTCCCTAGAACTCAGGATTTTAATGTCCATCCTGCAGCGTTGCCATTGCCTTGTTGAGAATGTGATTTCTCTCTAAGCAACTCCAGTGATGCATGTTTAGATGTGCTTCTTTGATATTAAAAAAATAGTAACTCCTTAGTCACCATTCTATATGCATCCTAAAATGGGGCATTTTTTCAAGGGATTATCTCGCGTACAGTTCTACCAAAATTCTATCAGAAACTTTTTAAATACATAGATTTCTGTGTTCACCAGAGATCATGTTTGAATCAGAATCTTGATGGGGAATGAGAATTTGCATATTTATCAAGTTTACTAATTAAAGTTGGAGAACTAGCTAATTAAACCATTAAGTCCTTGAGAACAGGAATTGCATACTTTCCTTCTTTTGTATTCCCATCACTTCCAGCCAGAATGTTAAGCAGACACTTTGCACTCACTTAACTCATTGAATTGAATGGTGATAGAATTAAATTATGATAAAATGATTTGATTATATGAAAATCTGTGAAGCAGGTGTATGGATGAATCATTTCCAAAGATATATCATTTATAAAATTTGATCTGAATTAGAAGGATAATTTCTTGCCAGATATATTGTTTGTTTGGAGTGTGTGTGTGTGTGTACTCTTTCTTTCCTATATATATGCAAGAGGGAAATCAGAAAAAATTAGCCTTCAGACAAAAGGAATCTAATTTAATGGAGAGGGGAAAAAGCCCAAATATCATGCCAATTTTGAGGAACATGAGCTTGAATGTTGGTTATCTATTGCTGCATAACAAATTATCCCCAAACTTGGCAGTCCAAAATAATCAAAGATTTATTTCTTCCAAATTTCTGAGGATTAACAGCTGCTGGCAGGGCTTCCCAGGTGGCACAGTGATAAGGAATCGGCCTGCCAATACATGAGATGCAAGAGAAGTGGGTTCGATTCCTGGGCTGGAAAGACCCCCTGCAGGAGGACATGGCAACCCACTTCAGTGTTCTTCCTGGAGAATCCCCTGGACAGAGGAGCCTGGTGGGTGACAGTCCACGGGGGTTGCAAACAGTCAGACACCTTGGAGCACCACCACATCATACCGTATCTCAGAGGTCCTCGGGAGGCTGTAGGCAAGGGGTCTGTGTTTTAACCACACCGTCTTGTCTGAAGTACAAAGTGAGGCCAAAGTTGGATCAAGAGAGAGAAACTGGAAAGAGCCTCCCATCTTCGTTATTCCCAGAGCCCTGGGGAGAAAGAGCAGGGTCTCTCGGGTGAGTAGTGAGTGGGTCACAGGGAGAGGGAGCAGAAGCTGGGGACACGAGTGTTGAGCGTGGCCTCTGGGGGAAGGACAGGTGATGCGGGGAAGCAGGGTTAGGACTGCCCAGATCACATCGTCTCGGCAGGTTCTGGACAGAGGCTCCTTGTTGTCTGGGACAATTCAGCTGAGTGCGTAGTGGCCTTGAATTTGAGATTCCATAGCACAGGTGGTTGGAATGTAGCTATAAGCTGCTTAAGGGGAAGTGACTGGCTTCTAGCCAAGAACTCAAAACAAGTCAAGACAGCATTTTAAAGACTATGTTACAGTTAGTCAGAATTTCTCACCTTGCTTCCTGAGCAAGCCTTCCTCATCGCCACAAGGAAGATATGGGAGATCTTGGTTATACTTCCATATTCATGCAGACTTGTCATTTCTGTGGGCTAGTGTTCTTGGGGCTGGTGGTCTGGTCCCTGGTATGAACACTCATCAGTCCCTTCCCTTCACAACAACTGTCATACGTGGTAACGTCTCTTTTTTGATAACACTGAACCCATGGTGTGTTTCCAAGCTCTGAGTGGGGAAAAGTTCACATTTCTTGTACATGGAATAGCAAGTGCAAAATACGTGCAGTGGGAGTGAGGTGGGCATATGAGAAAAATAAAAATAATTGTTTACCTGAAAAGGAGAAAGCTGAGGGTAATGTGACGTGAAAGAAGCTGGAGAGGGATGAAGTAGCTAAGCCAAGTACCATCCAATATACAAGGTAATACTCAATCTCATTTTGCCCTGGGCAGTCCTACTTTACATTATCTCTCCCAGCATCATTGCAAATAGTACCTGCCATCAATCTTGTAAGGCTCTGGGGTTGGGTGATGTATTTTTTGGTCACACTATTTGAGTTAAAGATTTTGGTCTTAATAATGATAGGAAGCTACTAAGGGTTTTGACCGTAGAATAATAGGGATAACAGATTTGTGTTTTTTGCTATCTCTCTGGCTGTCGTGAGCAGAATGAGTTAGAATGGACAACAGAGTGTACAGGGAGGCTGCCTACTCCTGTAGCTCAGCAGATGGGGCTGCTTAGACCATGTTGGTAACAGTGGAGATGTGCAGAGTGGCCTGATTGAAGAAAGAGGCCATCTCTCTGCATTGCAGTCCTTCTGTGCACCTCTGGGCAACTGACTTTTTCTCTTTCCATGACAAGGATGAGGCTTTTTCATTCTCTTACAAACTTGGATTCCACCTCTACTTCCAAACGTCTCTCTTTATCCTCAGCAGAGGAAATTGTTCCCTTTTCCTTGAAAACTAAACCAATAAACAAAATCTCTCTCATTGTCCAGCTATAAGATCTGTAAACTTGCCTACACCCACACAAAATCTCTCTTGTTCTCAGATTACCCTGTGGAAGATATTACTCCTTTTATCTACAGCCAGTAAAAGTGAAAAAAGTTCAAGTATCAATCACTCAGTCACATCTGACTCTTTGTGGCCCCATGGACTGTAACCTGCCAGGCTCCTCTGTCCATGGAATTCTCTAGGCAAGAATACTAGAGTGGGTTGCCATTGCCTTCTCCACGGGATCATCCTGAACTAGGGATCGAAATGCCGTCTCATTCATTTGCAAGCAGATTCTTTACCAACTGAGCCACCAAGAAAGCCCAGTAAAGCCTCCTCTGATTTAGATCCTGGAAATTATCTGTCTACTCTGCACAGGACTCAGTGGGTCTGTTTTCTCACCTCTTACTCACTTTTTGACCCACTGTCTTCTGCTTTCTTCCTCAGCCGTGTCCTGAAAGTGTTCTGTCTAAGGGCAGCTATGGCATCTGGAGATCTTTTCCAGGTCTCCTCTTACTGGTCATCTCTGCAGCAGATGATATTGTTATTCACTCTCTTCCTGAAACCATCACTTACAATGGCAATTTTCCTGCTTTTTCCTTCCACCTCTTTGCAATCATTACATATTGGAGGAACTTCAGACTCCTGGACCATCTTCTTACCCATCCTTCCTCCCCACCTCTACAATCTTACACATGTCCATATCTCTAATAGCTATTCATAGATTGTTGATTTCCCAGTTTAATATATCCAGGTCAAGGAAATCAACTGCTTTCTCAGCAGCACCAATTGAATGTCTTGTAAGTGAAACAAACATTCACAAAGCCAAGCTCAAATTTGTGATTTCCTCCTATGCTAAAAGTGACCATCTTCCTCACTAGTATTTTAGGGAACATCAAGGCTTCCCTGGTGGCTCAGTTGGTAAAGAATCCTCCTACAATGCGGGAGGCCTGGGTTCAATCCCTGGGTTGGGAAGATCCCCTGGAGGAGGGAAAGGCTACCCTCTCCAGTATTCTGGCCTAGAGAATTCCATAGACTGTATAGGCCATGAAGTCGCAAAGAGCGGGACACGACTGAGTGACTTTGGGCCTCCCTTGCAGCTCAGTCAGTAAAGAATCTGCCTGCAATGCAGGAGACCCCAGTTCGATTCCTGGGTTGGGAAGATCCTCTGGAGAAGGAAATGGCAACCCTGTCCAGGATTCTTGCCTGGAGAATGCCATGGACAGAGGAGACTGGCAGGCTACAGTCACAAGAGTCAGACATGACTTAGTGACTAAACCACCACTGTGTACGTCTAGTCACAAGTCAGGATGCCAGTCATCATTTACTTCTCCATCTCCCGTAATGTATCTTCAAACAAGTGATGTCAGTTTGATCCCCTGAATATCTAAAAGAATGGTATTTGCTCTCTTCGCTGGCTTCCCTGGTGGCTCAGATGGTAAAGCATTTGTCTGCAATGAAGGAGACCCAGGTTTGATCCCTGGGTTGGGAAGATCCCCTGGAGAAGGAAATGGAAACCCACTCTAGTACTCTTGCCTGGGAAATCCCATGGACTGAGGAGCCTCACAGGCTACAGTCCATGGGGTTGCAAAGAGTCAGGCATGACTGAGTGACTTCACTTTCACTTTCATTTATTCTGTGTGGTAGCAATGAGATGTGTGGGTTCATTCATGGAAGCAGCAGATTATAAGGTCAACCCAATACTAGGTTTTTTCCTTGAACACAGTACAAGGAGGCTGGTGTTTGTGGCGGTGCTGCTGAGATGATGACTTATCATTAATCTAGCTGCATCCAGAGGAAGGAGAGGTGTAGCAAGTTTCTCTATTGATGTTGGGCTGAGGCTAACAAATGGCCTTTAGATAAACAGCTGCACAAGTGAGCTGGAAGAGGCAGTGTTTTCAGTGTTTTCTTTTTTTCACTTGTTATTTGGGTTTTTTGTTTTTATTTGTATTTTTTGTATTCACATTTTTTTAAGTATATTCTAGCTAAGTTCAGTGCTAAAGGCTGACCAGTGAATCACACAAATAAAGCCCTTGTCCCTCAGGAGATTTATGGTACCATCAAGGGGGACAAAAAACATGTAAATAAGTATAATGTTGCTGCTAGGCTGCTAAGTCACTTCAGTCGTGTCCGACTCTGTGCGACACCATAGATAGCAGCCCACTAGGCTCCCCCATCCCTGGTATTCTCCAGGCAAGAACACTGGAGTGAGTTGCCATTTCCTTCTCCAAGTATAATGTGAGGTAGCAATAAATACTAAGAAAAAAATAAAGTTGATTAAGGGGTAACAGAAGCTTGGAATGTTCATTTAGAGCTGTCACCCCTCTTTGAGAAGTGACCAAAAGAAGGGACAGAACAAGGAGAGAGAAATCCAGGCCAATGAGTCAGTGGGTGCACAGTCCTGGGGTCTGGGGTGCTGAGTTAGACTGAGGATCGGCCAGGATGGGGGTTGTGAGGATTTGAAGACCTTTGAGCACAGATACAGTCTGTGGCCCCTGGTAAGACCCTGGGATTGTGTTCTTGGTGTGATGGGGGGCTGTGAGAGTATTTAGAACAGAAACTGGGAAGATTTGACCTATGTTTCAAAGGAATTTCTCTGACAACTGTTCAGAGAATAACACTTGGTGGAACAAGAGTGACATTGGGGAAAGCCAGAGCAGGATGCAGAAATTCATCATTTATTAATAGCATCATGAGAAGGTCCAGAGCATGACCACAAGTGGAGATAAGAGTAAATTTCATTGGAACGTGTTGCTCAAGCTGCTGAGAGGCCATGGAAGGTGGATGTTTGCAGGAAATGGGCTAGCTAGAATATGCCACAGTAGAGCAAGCTTCAGCGATATGTGAACTGTGAATTTCCAGATGTTCAATCTGGTTCTAGAAAAGGCAGAGGAACCAGAGATCAAATTGCCAGCATCCACTGGATCATGGAAAAAACAAGAGAGTTCCAGAAAAAACTTATATTTCTGCTTTATTGACTATACCAAAGCCTTTGACTGTGTGGATCACAATAAACTGTGGACAATTCTGAAAGAGATGGGCATAGCAGACCACCTGACCTGCCTCTTGAGAAACCTATATGTAGGTCAGGAAGCAACAGTTAGAACTGGACATGGAACAACAGACTGGTTCCAAATAGGAAAAGGAGTACATCAAGGCTGTATATTGTCACCCTGCTTAATTAGCTTATACACAGAGCACATCATGAGAAATGCTGGGCTGGAAGAAGCACAAGCTGGAATCAAGATTGCTGGGAGAAATATCAATAACCACAGATGTGCAGATGACACCACATTTATGTCAGAAAGTAAAGAAGAACTAAAGAGCCTTTTGATGAAAGTGAAAGAGGAAGGTGAAAATGTTGGCTTAAAGCTCAACATTCAGAAAACTAAGGTCATGGCATCTGGTCCCATCACTTCATGGCAAATAATGGGGAAACAGTGGAAACAGTGTCAGACTTTACTTTTGGGGCTCCAAAATCACAACAGATAGTGACTGCAGCCATGAAATTAAAAGATGCTTGCTCCTTGGAAGAAAAGTTATGACTAACCTAGACAGCATATTCAAAAGCAGAGACATTACTTTGCCAACAAATGTCCATCTAGTCAAAGCTATGGTTTTTCCAGTGGTCATGTATGGACGTGAGAGTTGGACTATAAATAAAGCTGAGCACCAAAGAATTGATGCTTTTGAACTGTGGTGTTGGAGAAGACTCTTGAGAGTCCTTTGGACTACAAGGAGATCCAACCAGTCCATCCTAAAGGAGATCAGTCCTGGGTGTTCATTGGAAGGACTGATGTTGAAGCTGAAACTACAGTACTTTGACCACCTGATGCGAAGAGCTGACTCATTGGAAAAGACCCTGATTCTGGGAAAGATTGAGGGCAGAAGGAGAAGGGGACGACAAAGAAAGAGATGGTTGAATGGCATCATCGACTCAGTGGACATGAGTTTGGGTAAACTCCGGGAGTTGGTGATGGACAGGGAGGCCTGGTGTGCTGCCGTCCATGGGGTTGCAAAGAGTCGCACATGACTGAGCGACTGAACTGAACTGAACTGAGAAGGAATCACCGTGAGGTCCTTAGGGATCATAGAAGGGGCAGAATGTAATCGAGGTGGCTATGATGATTTCAAAGGAAATAAGTGTTTTTCAAGAACAGGAGATATAAGTCTAGAGCCAGTTCTAGCTCCTACGTGAAGTTATATCAAGTCATCAGGTGCATCTCATAAATAGTGTTTGAGAACTAAACAAAAATGTTGAAATTGTATGAGATCTGTCTCTTTAAAACACACCTCTCCCTGCTAGAAAGAAGGGAACAGAGGAAGTTAGGACCATTTATTTAGATGCTAAGAGCTTAGCCACAGGTTAAAAATAATCCAGTTATGTTACTCTTTTGTCAGATAATTTTAAAATCAAATAGTATATTTAAATTAGACCAGATTTTATGTTTCTCCTTCCTTTAAAAGAGGGGAAAGAATCTTCATGTAAAAGGATCTTTGATTAAAGATGTTGCAAATATTAGAAAAAAAGTAAACATAGAACATAAGAAATTAATTCAACTGTTTTTTTAAAAAGAAATAAACATTTAGCTTTAAAAGCTTCAGTGGCACCCCACTCCAGTATTCTTGCCTGGAAAATCCCATGGACAGAGGAGCCTGGTGGGCTGCAGTCCATGGGGTCACACAGAGTTGGACACGACTGAACCAACTTAGCAGCAGCAGCAATGCTAATTTAAAAAAATGAAGATCAACCTCATAGAGATTATCATTTTATTGTTTCCCTTAAAATTACTTTTAATGCTATCCTGAATGTTAAATTCAGCATTTTCACTATTTGTGCATAGATTTAATATTATTCTTCCATCGTTAATTAACACTCTGTCTAAATGGGTAGGAATAACAATTTGACAGAAAATATGAAGACCACCAAAGTTTTCTCAACTTGTTTGCTAGAACCCGATATCTTGTATTATGAGAGGTGGTGTGGATCCTGATTCAGAGTGCATGCTAATGAGGATCTTCCCATGCCAAGTTCAACAGGGTAGAACAAAATGTCATGAATGAATCCTAAATTTTTCACATATCTCTTGTTTATATTCTCCTTTTGGCAACTTGAAAAACTTCTCTTTTTTTGTGTGTGAAAAAATAAAGAACAGTTATCACAGAAAGAAACTTAACAGAGAATTATTTCTTTTGAGCTTTGCTGCTAGTTACAGAGTTCCAACATCTCATGAAAAAACAGTGCATTTCTTAGAATGAAGATATATTTTATCCTACTGGTTTCGAATTGTTCTTCTGTGGTATATAGTAATTTAAAATCAGAAATTAAAAACTTTTATATGCATAATTTAAAAAGAAAATCTATGGGTATTTAAAAATGGATACAAGTGGTCACTTTTCCCCATTCATTTAGTTAACTTAGTTTCTGTTATTCTTTCTAGAGGCCATTATCTTTGCGTTATACTTGTGCTGTGAATAGCATTGTTCAATGTGCATTTAATTTGGACTCATTTTTGCTTCTTGAGTACGTATTATTTTTTAAAGCATGAAACCCAGTATAGCTCAATAGCTTCAAATATTTCATTTTAGTTTTTTGTAATTGCTATTTAAAATTTTAAAACCTTTTAAATTATATAATCAAATGACTGCAGCAAAGGGGAAAAAAAGCATAATTTCTTCATTTTCTGCAGATATATTCTGCTTTTTCCATATAAAAGATTTGTTAATCTGTAATCGAACTGAACCACATGACCTTTAAAGTGTCAATTTAATTACATTACTTGCCCTTGTGAGACTCAAAGAGTTTTGAATATAGTGGTATTAAACAGACTTTAAAAAATCAAGTGAATTAGAAACAAATCAAATAATTCTTCCATGATCTTGAAGAAAACTACACACAAATACACACACATGCATATGTATATACATACATATATATATATATATATACACTTAAATTTAGAAAAACTCTTGTAAGAGTGTGAACTTTTTCTACAACCATATAGATTATTTGGAAATGAAAGGAAAGAGCTTGGTGTAAATGGATTCAATTTTTCAAAGTGCCTCCGTATAATTCCACTGTTTGGTTGGCGTTATATGACTCTTACTTTCAAAGCTTTGCACATACAGTAAACTTAGTGGTCTAAAAATAGTTTACAATTAAATTTACAATGAATCATAAAAACATTATATTCTACCTAATCAAACATACAATTAAACCTCTACAACATTTTACATTCAAGTTATTGCTAGATAATATAAGATTAAAAAAATAGTTTTATATCACAATTATTTAGGATCATTTACTTTACCAACATTTGGCTTGTTCAAGTCAACTAAGATGCCAAGACCTTAGTCATGGGGTGTATATGAAAGTAGAGAAGTATAGAGAGTATTTTGGTGAGCATCAGAGAAAGCTAGAATTTTGTTCAAGATTCTGTGAAGATCTGGAACTTAGATATATTGACAATCTTGACCTTTATTTACTGGTTTCCTGCCATTATTTTTCTATGATTCTGCTTCTATGGCTCTTGGCACTGGTAGCTAACCCGGTCCTCTGTATGGGCTCCTATTAATGAACTCCCCAGCCACTGGATCTCACTGAGTCGCTCTGTAGCCAGGGCTATCATCAAGGTCCCATTTCAGCTATACCAACCAGTCAGCTGTGACCAAGTGGACAGAGTTCTGTGGTCAAAATCCTGATGACTTGTTTGAAGACCCTTGAAAAGAGGTCTGTGTATGCAGGCTTCTTGCATGACTGTGTCATAGAGAAGTTCTGCACTTTTACTGATTCTCAGTCCCCAGATTTTTAGAACAGGAATGGACTCTAGTGGTGATATAAGCTAACCTCTCATTTCGTCCTGGGGAAACGATCGCTGTTCCACTTGCTGATCTTATCATCTTTGCCAAATTCAAAAATTCTAAACTATCATCATTTCAGAGGTTGCCTTTCCAATGCAAAGAATGAAATGAGATTATAAAAAAATAGAAAACTTCAGGAATAGTACAGCAGTAGACATTTAACTAAGTCATTGTTAGCGATTAAAGAGAATCAATGGGTTTCCCTGCTGGCTTAGTGGTAAAGAAACCACCTGCCAATGCCGGCGACGCAGGTTTGATTTGTGGGTTGGGAAGATCCCCTGGAGGAGGAAATGGAATCCCAATCCATCATTCTTGCCTGGAAAATCCCACGGGCAGAGGAGCCTGGTGCGCTACAGGCCATGGAGTTGCAGAGTCAGACACCACTGAGCGACTGAGCATGAGCACAAGAATAATCAGTACCTATCGGACACGACTGAGCAACTGAACTGAACTGATGATATAAATGTAGCTCAGTTGGTAAAGAATTTGCCTGCAATGCAGGAGACCCGGGTTCGATTCCTGGGTTGAGAAGATCCCCTGGAGAAGGAAATGGCAACCCATTCCAGTATTCTTGCCTGGAGAATCCCAGGGACAGAGGAGCCTGGCGGGCTACAGTCCATGGGGTCGCAAGAGTCAGGCACGACTTAGCGACTAAATAAAACCAAAAAGAGCAGCAAAGGAAGAAAGGACCCTAGATATCCAGGAAGTAGATCTATCCCTAGATACCCATGGATTCAGCCCAAGACAAGTGCGCTTCTGGACAAAGCACTGGACTGCGTCACAATGCCATCCACAGCCTTGCCCAGTTAATATGGTAGGAATAACAGAGGTCATTCACTGAAGAGAAGTGCTCCTTTGGAGCTAATCGAATTACAAAGGGAAGTCATGTTAATTATTACAATTTATGGGATTCTAGAATCATTGTGAAGTTGGTAATATTTTTTATAGCAAGTCCATTTCTAAGCAAGGCAAACTCATTTGCTGAGTGAGATTAAAGAAGGAATTGGAAAGGGAGACAAAACCACAGTCTGATTTACACAGCAGTTTTCTTTCTTTCTTTCTTTTTAATAATGCCAGAACATCCATTTGAAAGGAGAAAAAAGTGAAGAACACATAGGCAATTTTACAAAAATAATGTCAGTTTATGTGTGTTCTTTTCCCCACCAAATTGACCAGATATTTTTGTATTCTGGAGAAACTGTCTCTATAAAAATATATATTCTAGTCAGATTAGTTAAAACAAAACTACAGTATGTGCAGTTATCTGACATGGTGGCAAAGGGCATGTGACTGAGCTGACTTAACAAATATTTATTGCAAGACTAAGATGGTCTAAATAATACAGTATATTTCTTATCAATAGCGTTAGAGAGTCCCCAAATAAGTAAGTCCTGGTTACTGTCCTTGAAAATGTCACTGTTTATTCAAGGAAGAAAAATATAAACAACTAATTATAAATGTGAAAATAGAGTTACATTACCAAGCTAGACCCAGTGTGCTGAGTTAAGCCCTGACTTTTAGGATTGGGGGCGGCAGTGGTAAAGAATCGGCCTACCATTGCAGGAGACCTAAGAGACCTGGGTTTGATCTCTGGGTTGGGAAGATCCCCTGGAGAAGGGAATTGCAATCCAAGAATTCTCCAGTATTTTTGTCTGGAGAATCCCATGGACAGAGGAACCTGGCAGGCTACAGTCATAAAGAATTGGACACAATTGAGCAACTGAGCACACAGCACACATAGTTACTAGACAGGAGGAAGAAGGATGCAAAGATAGTGAATTCAAACACTGAAACTAGAGTTGGTGGTTGTTAGTGGTAGCTCCTCAGAATCTATAAGCATGGTAATATAGTCTACCAAATGATAAATTCATTGATAGAATCTATAATTCCTACTAGAGAAATTTAGGAAACACAGCCCCAAACTGAAAATCATTCTTAAAGAAAGAATATCAATCAGTCAAAGAAATGTATAAATGAAAAAATAATTAAAAATTTTACTTGGGGACAGAAGTAAGTAAAAGTAAGTAAAGTCGCTCAGTCATGTCCGACTCTTTGCGACCCCGTGGACTGTAGCCTACCAGGCTCCTCCCTCCATGGGATTCTCCAGGCAAGAGTACTGGAGTGGGTTGCCATTTCCTTCGCCAGGGGATCTTCCCAACCCAGGGATCGAACCTGGGTCTCCCGCATTCCAGGGGCAGAAAGACATTATATATACATGAGATTCACTCATTTGCCCACTCATATTCCATTTATTTAATGTTGGTGAAACACTTTAGAGACTCCACTTACTTTCAGGGGTCAACTAATTAAATGTTCTAAGTTATAAGAACACATACTTCATCAGTTCAGTTCAGTTCAGTTGCTCAGTCGTGTCCGACTCTTTGCGACCCCATGAATTGCAGCACGCCAGGCCTCCCTGTTCATCACCATCTCCCGAAGTTCACTCAGACTCACGTCCATCGAGTCCGTGATGCCATCCAGCCATCTCATCCTCGGTCGTCCCCTTCTCCTCCTGCCCCCAATCCCTCCCAGCATCAGAGTCTTTTCCAATGAGTCAACTCTTCTCATGAGGTGGCCAAAGTACTGGAGTTTCAGCTTTAGCATCATTTCTTCCAAAGAAATCCCATGGTTGATCTCCTTCAGAATGGACTGGTTGGATCTCCTTGCAAAACATATTATTTTTCAAATTCTTCGCTGGCCAGTCTGAACAGGCAATATTTAACAGTGGGTTGGCAATTTTTTACCTTCAGATACAGAATCAAAAGGTTAAATAATAGAAAGGTTATAAAAGTATAAATCTAACAAAAGGCCATGTGCAGAAATCATACCAATACTTGGTTTTATCAATGACAGTAAAGAATAGGAAGCCATTGATATTAGCTAGTATAAGGGCTTTTCAGTTCCGTTCAGTTGCTCAGTCGTGTCTGACTCTTTGCGACCCCATGAATCGCATCACGCCAGGCCTCCCTGTCCATCACCAACTCCTGGAGTTCACTAAGACTCACGTCCATTGAGTCGGTGATGCCATCCAGCCATCTCATCCTGTGTCATCCCCTTCTCCTCCTGCCCCCAATCCCTCCCAGCATCAGAGTCTGTTCCAATGAGTCAACTCTTCACATGAGGTTGTCAAAGTACTGGAGTTTCAGCTTTAGCATCAGTCCTTCCAATGAACACCCAGGACTGATCTCCTTTAGCTTGGACTGGTGGGATCTCCTTGCAGTCCATGGGACTCTCAAGAGTCTTCTCCAACATCATAGCTCAAAAGCATCAATTCTTCAGTGCTCAGCTTTCTTCACAGTCCAACTCTCACATCCATACATGACCACTGGAAAACCATAGCCTTGACTAGATGGACCTTTGTTGGCAAAGTAATGTCTCTGCTTTTGAATATTCTGTCTAGGTTGGTCATAACTTTCCTTCGAAGGAGTAAGTGTCTTTTAATTTCATGGCTGCAATCACCATCTGCAGTGATTTTGGAGCCCCCCCCCCCAAAAAAAAAGTCTCACAGTGTTCCGACTATTTCCCCATCTATTTGCCATGAAGTGATGGGATCAGATATCATGATCTTAGTTTTCTGAATGTTGAGCTTTAAGCCAACTGTTTCACTCTCCTCTTTCACTTTCATCAAGAGGCTTTTTAGTTCCTCTTCACTTTCCGCCATGAGGGTGGTGTCATCTGCATATCTGAGGTTATTGATATTTCTCCCGGCAATCTTGATTCCAGCTTATGCTTCTTCTAGCCCAGTGTTTCTCAACATGTACTCTGCATATAAGGGTTAAATAAGCAGCGTGACAACATACAGCCTTGATGTACTTCTTTTCCTATTTGGAACCAGTCTGTTCCATATCCAGTTCTACCTGTTGCTTCCTGACCTGCATACAGGTTTCTCAAGAGGCAGGTCAGGTGGTCTGGTATTCCCATTTCTTTCAGAATTTTCCACAGTTTATTATGATCCACACAGTCAAAGGCTTTGTCATAGTCATGGTTCACGTATTGCTGAAGCCTGGCTTGGAGAATTTGGAGCATTACTTTACTAGCATGTGAGATGAGTGCAATTGTGTGGTAGTTTGAGCATTTTTTGGCATTGCCTTTCTTTGGAATTGGAATGAAAACTAACCTTTTCCAGTCCTGTGGCCACTGCTGAATTTTCCAAATTTGCTGGCATATTGAGTGCAGCACTTTCACAGCATCATATTTCAGGATTTGAAATAGCTCAACTGGAATTCCATCACCTCCACTAACTTTGTTCGTAGTGATACTTTCTAAGACCCACTTGACTTCACATTCCAGGATGCCTAGTTCTAGGTGAGTGATCACACCATCGTGATTATCTGTGTCGTGAAGATCTTTTTTGTACAGTTCTGTGTATTCTTGCCACCTCTTCTTAATATCTTCTGCTTCAGTTAGGTCCATACCATTTCTGTGCTTTATAGAGCCCATCTTTGCATGAAATGTTCCCTTGGTAGGGAACTTTTAGAAAGTTAAGGGCTTTTGGAAAAAATTAAAATCTAAAGTGTTTACATGTTTATGACAATGTCAGATTGTGTGCTGAAAAATATCATAGGGAAGAGCAGATAAAGGTATGAGATTAATTACCAAATACCTTTATCTGCTAGAACACAGTACCCTCCCCATCCCTTCCCAAGATAACATGTCAATTCCATGTAGGCATGTTGCATTAGCTATTTCCAGTTTGCCCAAGAATTGGCATTTCTAACAAGTGCCCGTTGACCCAAGTGCTGCCTTTCCATGGATAACACCAGTGTGTATCATGCTGAGAAAGAGAATTTGTCTCATGCACCAGTGGTTCTCAAACTTTACATGCTTCATAACAGCCTACAGGCTTTTGCTGGGTCCCTGGGTTTCGGGAGACCTTGGTGGGGCTGATAAGTTACAGTTCTAACTGGCCCCCAGGTGATGCTGATATTGCTAATCTCAGAAACACTCTTTGAGAACTACTGCTCTAGACAGGAATGCTTGATTTTAAGTCAATTAATATTTTAGATATTCCTCTCTGGCTTCAGGGTGATCAATGCGATGGTGAAAAGAATGCACTGAATAGGAAATTTTAGGAAGCCTTAGACATGAGGAAAGCTACTTTCCTGTCATTAGTGGCAAAGAGGATAGCACATATTTAATAAAAAATGTGAGAGAAGATGTGGAATTCTTCCTCAGGGAGAGGGATGATGCAAATTAAAATCATAGAACCCTGAGAAAAGTAAAAGTCAAAAGGTCATGCATACTAAGTGAAGAAAATAATTTTAGAGGATAAATTGGTTTCTGGGAAAAAAGCTCACTTCAGTGATATGATAAGATCAATATATGTACATGGAAACATAACATTTCACTTCAAATATTTTTGCAATTTCAAAAATATGATAAAATATTTATACTCAATGTCTGTATTATGGGAAGGAAAGCATGTAAACTCTTTGATTTTGTTTTTACTTTGAAAAACTCAGTTAAAATTTTTTGTATTTGTGTGTAAGATAATTAAATCAGATAAAATGCATTTCTGAATACAAAGTTATTTTATTAAGCCCAGGAATTCTGTGGGACCCTAAATGTGGAAATCTGGGAAAGAACAACCATATGATAGTAGTGTGTGTGTGTAGCCCTCTAGGCTCCTCTGTCCATGGGATTCTCCAGGCAAGAATACTGGAGTGGTTGCCGTTTCCTTCTTCAGGGGATTTTCCTGACCCAAACCTGGATCTCCTGCATTGCAGATGGATTTGTTACCACTCTGCCACCTGGGAATCCTCATGGTAATGATAGGAGACAAATTCAGCAGGAGGCAGATTTAGCACCATTGCTGTGTGATTTTACACAAAAATGGTAGTTTCGTGTCAATTCCTCAAAATTAGCTCTGAGTTGCAATACGGTAAAGGGGGAGATAAATGTTGCCAAAATTTGCTTTGGTCCTTTTGTTTACTTAGTTATTGGGCAGCCACTCTATTACTTGCTCCCTACAAAATACATCAAGTGGTGGAAATATTAGAGGCTTCAGTCCCTGTTGACAGTGGCACAAAGACAGATTCTTGTTCAAGAATCTCAGTCTTTCTCCATCTCAGTCTCTCTAAAATCTCGGCCTTTCTCCTCCTTCCCTTCCACCTCCCTCTCTCCAATTTGTACTGAAGAAAGCTAATAAGTTATAGACTCTGAAGCATTTCAAAATGTATACTTAATGTAATTGCCTATCACGCTACTACTAAATTAGGCATTTTTTAAAATAATGTAACTTATATGCAGAGTACATCATGAGAAACACTGGGCTGGAAGAGGCACAAGCTGGAATCAAGATTGCCGGGAGAAATATCAATAACCTCAGATATGCAGATGACACCACCCTTATAGCAGAAAGGGAAGAGGAACTAAAAGCCTCTTGATGAAAGTGAAGGAGGAGAGTGAAACAGTTGGCTTAAAGCTCAACATTCAGAAAACGAAGATCATGGCATCCGGTCCCATCACTTCATGGCAAATAGATGGGGAAACAGTGGAAACAGTGTCAGACTTTATTTTTCTAGGCTCCAAAATTACTGCAGATGGTGATTACAGTCATGAAATTAAAAGACACTTACTCCTTGGAAGGAAAGTTATGACCAACCTAGATAGCATATCAGAGAAAGCGATGGCACCCCACTCCAGTACTCTTCCCTGGAAAATCCCATGGATGGAGGAGCCTGGTAGGCTGCAGTCCATGGCGTCACGAAGAGTCGGACATGACTGAGTGACTTCACTTTCACTTTTCACTTTCATGCATTTGAGAAGGAAATGGCAACCCACTCCAGTGTTCTTGCCTGGAGAATCCCAGGGACGGGGGAGCCTGGTGGGCTGCCATCTATGGGGTCGCACAGAGTCGGACACGACTGAAGTGACTTAGCAGTAGCATATATACACACATTAACTAACTTTTTCTTTACTCGCTTCCCCTAATTATATGTAAATTATCTGTGATGTGGTTAAATTTTCATATTTCTCTCATGTTACAGAAGAATCTCAAAGTGCTGATGTGACTAGACGAGGAAGAAATAATTTATCAGAGATTCTGGACTTGAAGCTGATCCCTAGACTGATGAGATGTGGGACCTCTCATCAGAAAGTGAACCTGTTTTCATTTTTATAAGGAAATTCTATTTTCCTGGGTTGGGGGAGTGTAACCTGTGGCTCTCCCTCCCCCCCCCCCCCTTTTTTTTTTCACATTTGGGAGAGTGTTGGTCTATGTTGGGAAGTTTTAAGTTTGGGCTACCAAAGGATGTTGAAATCCATCTTTTTATTTTGAGATTTCCAAGTATTTCCTGCAGAGAATCTAATAAGCTACATTTCCCGGTTTCCCTTATCACCAGAATTTATACATGTGACTTGAGCTATGCCAAACTAATGTCCTTTTGGGAGACATAGATTGATAACACGTTTTAGAGGAAATACGGGATGCAGGATTCTTCGGGTGTGAGTGGTCTCGGGGCAGGGTTTCCCGATGGCTCAGTTAGTAAAGAATCTGCCTGCACTGCAGGAGACCTGGGTTTGATCTCTGGGTGGGGAAGATCTCCTGGAGAAGGGAATGGCTCCCTACTCCAAAATCTTGCCTGAGAAATCCCACGGACAGAGGACCCTGGAGGGCTACAGTCTATGGAGTCGAAAGGAGTCAGACACGCCTGAGCAACTTTCATTCACTCACTCAGGGGCGGGGAGATCCCATCAGGATACTGGCCCTTCAGTAGACTCTGCTTTCATTGTCTCTTCCAGACAGGATTCTGCAGGGATAAGACTAACTAAGCTCAGTGACTTCTCCGCAGTTACCTTCTTACTTCCCCGTATAGCCCCTGCCACCCAAAGCCAACATTCCAGAACCATGCTGAACATATTTAAAAGCAAAAAATAAATAAATAAATAAATAAATAAAATAAACCTCACAGGGAAAACAAAAGCAGATAATTAAAAGTTGCAAACATTACAGTATTTTGCAGTGCATGGGGAAGCAATTGGCCACATACGGCCTGGTGTGAGTTATTTAACCTCTCTCAACCACAGTTCTCTCAACCGTGAAGATAAATGGGGCCATCAATAAATACTTAAAGTAATTATGTATGATAAAGCCCAAATAGAGGTGCTTAGTCATGATCTTGGCGAAAAGCTCACCTTCTGTAAATGTTAGTTCCCTAATCTGACCCTCAGGATCAATTAAGAGCTTATACATCTGTTACAGAAGAGTAATTGACATAGGTGATAGAACAACACAAAAGGGAAAATGAGTATGAGATGCAACATTTTTTCTGACCACACACACCAAATAAGGGGGGGAAGACTGCAGTCTAAGAGAGTCTTGGTTTTCCTAGCAATGAACTGCCCATTTTGAGCAAGTCATACACTTCACAGGCCCTTAATTTCCTGTTCTGAGAAGTGAAGGGTTTGGATCATCCGATGCCCAAGTCTCTTTCAGCTTTATGAAATTATATTGATTAATAGGAAAGATAAATTTCTCTATAGCAACTTGGATTTATTCCTTAGAAGATGAAGGCATAATTTAATTCTTACATTTGCTTTGTATTCCTTAAAACCGGATTTTTGTTTTTATGAGATTTTAAAAATCAAATTTACATAATGTAGCTCAGAAATAGGTATCCATCTATTCTTTGTTATTCTGAGCTAGCCTGAATTTTTTAAAAGACTTCTCATTTTTCCTGCTTTTTATGTAGAGTAATATCACCATATGGTCACTTTGTAATGATTTTTTCAGGTTTCTTGAACAGTGAAATCATTAGAAATATGATGAAAATTACCGTTCTTCCCTCACACATTCAGGCAATAATTCCTTTGGCAAGTGTTTTAAGAGTAACTCCTCGACACTCTCCCTGCTTTAGAATGTTGAGAAGGCAGCCTTACTTTCTTCTTCATCAAGTAAAAGAGAGATTGCAGATATTAAGAACCTCAACTTCTTATCTCATCTTTTAAAAACACTATAAGCATCTGACCTACATTTATGTCATTTCCTCAGGTCCTAGAAAATTGTTCTTTTAGATCAAAACTTCATCTGCCCTTCTGCTTCGTCACTTCTCCTCTGGGACTCCATTCATTCTCTCCTCTCTAGTGGGACATAGTTGTGAGTTCAAGAGACCAGAGTCAGCCTCTATCGCTGTAGTAGTGGACTTGAGTATATTATTTAGGATTCTGTGCCTCTGTTTCCTTAACTATAAAATACAATATGACGTTTTGGGGGAGGGTTATTTATTTACCTTTTAATTGGAGGATAATTGCTTTACAACGTTATATTGATTTCTGCCCTACAACAATGCAAATCAGTCAATTTTATATATATATATATATATATATGCATGTGTATGTATGTGTGTGTGTATGTATATATATATATATAAAGTGAAAGTGAAGTCGCTCAGTCGTGTCTGACTCTTTGTGACCCCATGGACTGAGGAGCCTCCAGGCAAGAGTATTGGAGTGGGTTGCCATTTCCTTCTCCAGGGGATCAAACCCAGGTCTCCCCTGTTGCAGGTGGATTCTTTACCATCCGAGCCACCATAAATATGTATATATACCCCCGCTTTGAGCCTCCATCCCCCTTCCCATCACAGAGCCCCAGGCTGATATGACATTTGTGTGTAGTAGTTGCTGAGTTGTGTCCGACTTGTGTCTGACTCTTCATGACCCCATGGACTGTATAGCCCACCAGTCTCCTCTGTCCTTGTAATTCTCCAGGCAAGAACACTGGAGTGGGTAGTTGTGAGTATTAAATGAGATACTTGCAAAGTACTTGGAAGCTTCAATAAATATTGGTTATCATCGGATCTTTCACCTCTCCCTCTCATATAACCTGAACATATGAAGCACAGCATCTCTTCCACCATAAAGTTTATATCTCTTAGCTTTTTGATTTTTATCCAGATGCCGCCTTTCAAGCACTCCTTTCATTCACATCTAAGCCACAAAGAGTTTATATTTGCTGATTTCACCAATCGATCATGAAGTCCTACTGATTTCATGACCCATTTCTAAAATGGATGTCCTCCTGTCTGTATTACTGCCCTAATGAATGCTTTTTATCATCTCTCACCTATTCTAAGCCAGGAGCCTCATACCTGCTTTAAATAGAAGTAAAATTTTATCCTAAAGAAATATATAATTTAATAAAAGGATAAGCTGAAGATATGGCCATACACATCTACAGTATTAACATTTGTTAAATGAATTACAAGTTTAATGACCTTCTATTACTAGATAATTTATGGGGGAAAAAAAAGCAAGAAGCATGATGACAGAGCCAGTCAAATGTTGAGAACCATTCCATCTAAATTGTTTGTTTATTGATCCAGGAGGCAAACAGATTACCTCCATTTATTGGAGAATGGATCATTTATAAACATTCTGATGCAATTTGCCCTTAGAATTAGCAACATTTAATTTTTATTTTTCTCCATAGTTTTTTTTTTTAATTTGATAAACAGACCATTTATTTGGTAGCAGGATAATTTACTTTTGTGACTCTTTGCTATAGCATATAGCATTGAAGACAAAAAATGACTATCATTCACTAGAGGAAGATTAATAAACTATGACCCTATTAATAATTCTGTTGTAAAGAATAAATTTTATTTATTTTGGAGGTAAAACTCTACATCTTTAATAACATTAATGGCTGCTTCAAGGTGAGATATATAATTAGTTTTTCAGGTCTTGCATTTATATGTGTCTTACTAGAATTATCATTTTATTTCTATTTATTGGTTCAGAAAAATATTCCTAAAATTGTTGTTGTACATTCACTGCCTCTATTTACCTTCACTCATAGATTGACCTTTGAAATATGAATATGAATTCATATTTTACTAAAGAGTTGGAAGATAACTTCTAACACTTTAGTAAAATGACTCTCTTGTATTAAACTAAGTCATTTAAATTCTTCTTTCTTTCTTGAGTAATACGAGGCTACCTTTTCTTGATCTACTATCTATCCTCTAATTGCATTTTGATTTCTTGATATTGGGTTATTTTCTCCTTCATGTTCTCAAAATCAGAGTCAGAGACTAACCAATTCTTTACCAACATAAAATTCAACATTTCTAAAATTTAATTCACAATATGCCCTACCAAATACCATATCTTTCCTGTTTTTTGATAAAGAAGGTCCAGTCTTGGAACTGCACTTTATCACAAAATGGATCTAAGATGATTAAATAATGAATTCCCAGTTCTCAGGTCAAGATGGAGAGGAAATGAGCCATTTGGATATGAAGGAGTGCATGGACTTGGGCTCTGTGCGGAGTCAAGATCAGGCCCATCTTGGAAGCCATTCCTGACAAAACACCAGGAAGCATAAAACCATCCCACCAGCAAAGCACCATTCAAGGACAATCCTGAGGGAACTGAAGCGGGGACAATAAACAACATGCAGAAACAAATTGAGGCACTCAGGATGTGACAGCCTAATGAGGGAGATGCAGAGCAGAGGCTGGAAGCCCACTGCAAGGGCAGAGAAGCTGTCCCTTGTCACGAGAAGGTGGCAGCGGACTCCGACATCGAGATGGCACTCACGTTGTGCTGTAGAGGAGAGAAGCACTTAGAACTCAGAAAACAGCTAATGCCAAGGGTAAAGCTCCTCTGCCAGTTACAGCCAAAGACACAGAATTTTTGATAATTAATAACAAATGCTCTTTTCATTCAGTACTCTTAATTGGAAACTACAGAATCTACTCTAGCAAGGTTGAAAAGCAAGTCTGTACTAAAGGAATTAGAGAATTACCAGAATTTTCCAGGAGGGGCAAACAATCAGGCTTGGTGATTAGAGTCCAAAATAACAGAGCCAAGAGCTATGCCCAGCCACATAGTGAGACTGTCCTAGTAAAAATGCCACTTGGCATTGACAAGGCTACTGAATGGACCAGCCATCCACCACTGTTCTTGTCCAAAGACTGGCCTGATTGTTGTGGCCATCACTTCAGGTTTCCCGCTTCCACCTCCAATTCTCACTTAAATGCATCTATTAGAATAACCACGGTAACAAGGTGACCAGTTGGAAATGTAGTATTTGGAAATCTACTTTGGGAGGGTGGGACACATATGACATGAAACAATCAAAGTACTGAGTGGAGTTTCAAAAAAATGCTGGCCATCCAAGCACAGCAGATGGCCACTTAATTCCTGACACACGGAAATGACCATTCTCATGAAAGGCATCCATAATGGAGCACCACGTGGACAGAAGGCAACTTGCTGGTGAGTGATGAGACAAGCTGACTCACCTGTGAGTGATGAGAGACGTTGGAATAAACTAGACTAGCAGTCCCTGACTTTCATGTGCATGGAAACCATCTGGAGAGTTTGTTAAAACACAGGTTGCTCAGCCCCAGCCCATAGTTTTTGATTCAGACCTGGCCTGGGCTGGGAGAGTCTCCACTTAGTAACTAACTTCCAGGCAACCATGATAAGATAATCCCAGGTACACACCCTGTGAACCACTAGACAACCAGACCACAAACATTCCTTTCAGTAATAGCTGGTTTGCCTTTTCATACAGTTCGTGGGATTCTCAAGGCAAGAATACTGAAGTGGTTGGCCATTGCCTTCCCCAGTGGATCACATTTTGTCAGATGAAGCACAAGGTAGAATCAAGATTGCTGGGAGAAATATCAATAACCTCAGATACACAGATGACACCACCCTTATGGGAGAAAGCAAAGAACTAAAGAGCTTCTTGATGAAAGTGAAAGAGGAGAGTGAAAAAGTGGGCTTAAAACTCAACATTCAGAAAACTAAGATCATGGCATCTGGTCCCATCACTTCATGGCAAATTGATAGGGAAACAATGCAAACAGTGAGAGACTTTATTTTGGGGGCTCCAAAATCACTGCAGATGGTGACTGCAGCCATGAAATTAAAAGATGCTTTCTCCTTGGAAGAAAAGCTATGACCAACATAGACACCATATCAAAAAGCAGAGACATTACTTTGCCTACAAAGGTCCATCTATTCAAAGCTATGGTTTTTCCAGCAGTCATGTATGGATGTGAGAGCTGGATTATAAAGAAAGCTGAATGCCAAAGAATTGATATTTTTGAACTGTAGTGTTGGAGAAGACTTTTGAGAGTCCCTTGGATTGCAAGGAGATCCACCCAGTCCATCCTAAAGGAGATCAGTCCTGAATATTCATTGGAAGGACTGATGCTGAAGCTGAAACTCCAATACTTTGGCCACCTGATGGGAAGAACTGATTCATTTGGAAAGACACTGATACTGGGAAAGATTGAAGGTGGGAGGAGAAGAGGCTGACAGAGGATGAGATGGTTGGATGGCATCACTGACTCGATGGACATGAGTTTGCACAAGCTCCGTGAGCTGGTGAAGGACGGGGAAATCCGGTGTGCTGCAGGCCATGGGGTCATAAAGAGTCAGACAAGAAAGAGACTGAACTGAACTGAATAGCTGGTAAAATGTTCACAAATTCAGTCTTGATGCTGCATTGAAAATCAATAGCAGAGGTACAACTTAAGTTATTAATAATTTTATATTTTTTAAATAAATGTACTTGAAATTACCTGTGTGTTTTTTAAAAACATTTTTTGAGGGAGAGCAGTTTTAGTTTCATAGTCACATTGAGAGGAAGATACAGAGGTTTTTCAAGTATCCCGTGGCCCCAACATGCATGGCCTCCCTCATTATAGATGTCTCTCACTGGAGTGACCCATCTGTCACAGCAGGTAAAGCTACATTGATACATCCTTTTCCCCTGAAGCTTACCTTAGGGGTCATTCTTGATGTTGCATGTTCAGTGCATTTGGACAAATGTGTAATGGTGAATACCCATCATTGTATCATCACACAGGGTAGTTTCACTGCCTAAAAATCTGTGCTTCACCAAGTCTTCCTATTTCCAACCCCACCCCAGTAACCAATGATCTTTTACTGTCTCCATGCAGAATGTCATATAGAGTCATATATTGTTTAGCCTTTTTGGATGACTTTCTTTCACTTAGGAATGTGCATTTAAGGTTCCTCCATGTCTTTTCATTGCTCGATAGCTCATTTCCTTTCAGTGTTGAATAATATTGCACTATCTGGATGCAATACAGTTTTGTTTTTTTTTTCCCCACTCATCTACTGAAGGACATGGAGAAGGAAATGGCAACCCACTCCAGTATTCTTGCCTAGAGAATCCCATGGACAGAGGAGCCTGGTGGGCTGCTGTCCATAGGGTCGCACAGAGTCAGACACGACTGAAGCGACTTAGCATGCATGCATACATTGGAGAAGGAAATGGCAACCCACTCTAGTATTCTTGCCTGGAGAAGGCCAGGGACAGAGGAGCCTGGTGGGCTGCCATCTATGGGGTCACACACAGTCGGATATGACTGACACGACTTAGGAGCAGCAGCAGCAGCAACTGAAGGATACTTGGTTGCTTCTAAATTTTGGCAATTATGAATAAAGCTGCTACAAAGATCCATGTGCAGGCTCTTGTGTGTGGACATACATTTTCAGTTTCTTCAAGTAAATAACAAGAATCATGATTGCTGGGTCCTATACTAAGAGTGTGTTTAATTTTGTAAGGAACCACCAAGCTATCCTCCAAAATGGCTACATCATTTTGCCTTCCCACCATCAATGAATGAGAGTTCCTGTTGTTTCCACATCCTTGCCAGCATTTGATGTGGTCATCATTCCAGATTTTGGCCATTCTAATAGATACATATGTAGAGGTATCTGTTTTTAGTTTGCACTTTCTTGATGACATATGATGTGGGGCATGTATCATTTTTTAATAAAACCTATTATTACCGATGTGAATTCTAGGGTTAGAGGGTTACTTCAAGGATACTGAAGGTATATATCTAAACTACATGTTTTCAACCTGACAGTAGCTCTCAGAATTCAAGAGCATAATAAAAGCAGGGCCGCTGTGTGTTCCTACTGGGTACATTACACATCACAGTATGAAACTTTGAAATAATTTGTTATTTAGTGTAGGTTTTAGTAACTCATCTGAGAAAGAATTGGAGCCAGCATAGCCAAGTGTTAATTTTAAAGATCTTATGAATTTTGGAAACCATGTTATTGAGGGAGCAGGAATATTTAAAGACAGTGTACCAGATGGAAATGAATATACTCTATTTTCATTTTTCTATTTTGTAAATAAAAGCTGATATATCCAAGATGCCCTCATGAAAATGAAACATTTCTATTGACACAAAATTTGCCTAATAGACACGGATATCTGTATCTAGGGACTAAAATGAGGGTATGATATAATGGAAAATATCCTCAGTGGTTAACAATTATTTTTATTATTATTTTTTCTTCCCTCAAGCCTTTCAGTTTAGAAAGCAGAAATAAAGCAAAACATCATGGTGAAGATTGGTGCCTATGTTTTGGTTGATATTGTTACATATTATAATTCCCCTTTCTACGGTCCTAAACAGTAACAAGATTGAAGTGACTTAGCAGCAGCAGGAAATAGTAATAAAGCTTTAAAATCACATATGACTATATGCCAGTGAATATTTCCTCTTTTTTTATAGACATTATTTTTCTGCCTTTGAGTTCTCTGAGTTGAAAGCAGTTATTTCAAAGCCAAGAAATCTCAGATTAAAAAAAAAAATTCCCCAGTAAATTTTGAGTTTTAAAAGTTATTTTGTTCACAAGTTTGAGAGAAAAATGCCATTTTTCAAATCATAAAATTCTTGATCAAATACAGTTCTAACTGGATACATTTGTGTTTTCAATTAGGTACACAGGCATAATAAATTATGCATTCATATTACCTATAATGCTGAATTTCTGCACCTTGAGAGAATGGTTAGCCCCTGGTGATAATTACACAACAGATGGTTCTTTCTGAAGCAGAACAACACATATCATGCGATTTAACCATGAAGAAAATGAAGAGAGAAGTTATAAAAATAAATGGAGATAGGCATCTGATTAAGTGGCAGTACTTAGCAATATGTTGAGTCAGACACAAGCAAACATTTATTTTCCCCCCATAAATCTGGCTGGTTTTCATAGCACCATCCTAGGTAAGGATGTAAACAAATCCATCCTCATTGCGTCCATTGTCATATGCAGTCTGTCCTTATGAGCATCACATTTTTTTTTTAATCTGCTTTTGCCATAGCTTTTAAAATCTGATCTTAGATATTTCAGGTTCCTGAAGCATGAACAATACCTTTTTGGTGGAGGGAACTTAAAAGATATTTTACCTGAACAAGTCCAATGCCCTTTCCTTAAAAGCTTTATTCAGATATAATTCACATACCACAAAATTCACTTTTTAAGTGCTCAATTCATTGGTATTAGTGGCTTCCCAGGTGGCACTAGTGATAAAGAACACAGCTGCCAGTCCAGGAGACAAGAAATGCTGGTGTGATCCCTAGTTTGGGAAGATCCCCTGGAGGAGGGCATGGCAACACGCTCCAGTATTCTTCGCTGGAGAATCCCATGGACAGAGGAGCCTGGCAGGCTACAGTCCATGGGGTCACACCGAGTCAGACACGACAGCACAGCACAGCTGGATATATGTTTACAATGTTTGTGCAACTGTCACAACTATCTGGCATTTCAACACCTCAAAACATGTACCCCTCCGTAGTCATTCTTTATGGCCCCACGTCCACTTAGCAACACTCCCCTCCCAGCCAGAGACAAGCAAATTTGCCTGTTTGAGTACAGTGCAAAAATGGAATGATACAATATGATCTCTTTTTAAACTTTTTTTCACTTCGCATAATACTTTTAAGGCTCATCCATGTTATAGCATGCCAATGCCTCATTTAGTTTTATGGCCGAATAACACTCCATAATATGGATACACCCGGGAGAAGGCAATGGCAACCCACTCCAGTACTCTCACCTGGAAAATCCCATGGACAGAGGAGCCTGGTAGGCTGCAGTCCATGGGGTCGCTCAGAGTCAGACATGACTGAACGACTTCACTTTCATTTTTCCTTTCACGCATTGGAGAAGGAAATGGCAACCCACTCCAGTGTTCTTGCCTGGAGAATCCCAGGGACAGGGGAGCCTGGTGGGCTGCCATCTATGGGGTCACACAAAGTCGGACATGACTGAAGCGACTTAGCAGCAGCAGCGTATGAATATACCAAATTTTGTCTCTCTATTCCTTAATTGGTGGACAGTTTTGGCTATTATGAATAGTACTACTATGAACACAAGCTTTTATGTGGACATAGTTTTTCAGTTATCTTGGATATATAGTTAGGAGTAAAATTACTGGATCTTACAAGCTCCAAATTAAAATTCTGAAGAAATGCCTTTTTGTTTTTTTCTAAAAGCTTCTACACTATTTTATACTCTTACCAGCATGAGGGTTCCAGCTTCTCCATATCTTCACCAACATTTGCTATTGACTACATATATATTTTTAAATTTTAATTATCCTAGTGGGTGTGAGAGGATATCTCCTTGTGTTTTTAACTTGCAATTATTTATTTTATTTTTTGGCCACACTACAAGACTTGTGGGATCTTAGTTTTCAGACCAGAGATGGAACCCAGGTCCCTGGTAGTGAAAGTGCTGATTCCTAGCCATTGGACTGCCAGGGAATCCCTAAACTTGCATTTGTCTAACAAGGAATGGTATTGAGCATCTTTTCATGAGCTTATGTTCTTTGTCTTTATACATTGTATATTGTGTGCAATTGTATAACTTCTTTGGACATCTGTCTCCTCAAATACTTTGCCCATTTTTAATTGGACTTTTTGTTTTTCTGCTGATAAATTATAAGAAATCTTTATATATCCTACATGGAAATCTCTTCGATATATGGTCGCAATTATTTTCTCTCATTATGGGTGCTCTGTGCACTTTCTTGATGGTATTGTTTGCAGCAAAATGTTTAATTTTGATAAAGCCAGATTATCTACTTTTTTTTTTCTTTTGTTGCTTCTGCCTTTTGCTGTTGTTGCTAAGAAACTGTTGTCTAATTCTCACCCACAAAGATTTGCTTCTCTGTTTTCTTTTAAGAATTGTATAATTTAAACTCTTTTGCTTAAATCAGTGATCCATGTTGAGTTCATGTGTATTGCATATGAGGTGGAGGTCCAACTTAGTTCTTTCACTTGAGGATATCCCATTACCTCAGCATCCTCCGCTAAAAGGCAATTCACACTCCCTTTTGAATTGACAAGTTCATCATGGCAGGTGGTTGTGCGAGGCTCTTATACACAAGTTTACGTGTAGAGAAGCAGTGCGAACAGAAGCCGAGTAGGCCATAATGCAGGTGTGCACAGTCTTGGTCTTCTCATTCCCAGACACAGTTCTTTCTTCTCTCCTATTTCTCCTTTCCAAGCTCCATTTATTATAGTCAAAGGCAACAACAGAGACCAGAAGCTGGGAGAAAAGGATGAGTGTCACCTTGGGCAGGATGAAATTAAGTACCGTGGAACTAGGGTTATGATTCTCAAAGCAAGCCCGCTTTTAGCACCTACATTCATTTTATCAACACAGACCTTGCTGTTTAGTAATTATGAGCACCTTAAACACACTCTGTTGAAGACCACAGCCCTCCCAAGCCTGCTTTATTTGACAGCTTTTCAGGAGTGTTTCTGTTTTTGGAAAATGAACATTGTATAGAATGAACATCTTACACAAATGATGGGTTCTTTTTAATCATTGTTGAATAACAACTTCTTCCTATTAGAGGTGTCTCAGTTTAACAGACCTTTTTTGACTTATCAGAGTACCTATGTTATCACATATTGACATCAAAATATGCAGGTTTTAAAACTTATGTTGCAAGTGTAATATATGTATGGGTTTCCCTGGTGGCTCAGATGGTAAATAATCTGCCTGCAGTGTTGGAGACCTGGGTTCAATCCTTGGGTTGGGAAGATCCCCTGGAGAAGAGCATGGCAACCCACTCCAGTATTCTTGCCTGATGAAAGAATCCCCATGGACAGAGGAGTGTGGCAGGCTCCAGTCCACAGGATTGCAGAGTTGTACACAACTGAGTGACTAAGCACAGCACAGCAGCATTTACATATATGGATGTGACTTTACACCAAAGGAAGCCACTTCACATGCCAGCTATCCAACTTTCGGCTCTTCATTACAAATAAATATTAGGTACATAAAGTGATTTTCATTTTTACCAATTAAATATTTTTACTTTTCCTCTAAATTATTTTTAAGTTTAATTTCAGACATTATTATCTTATATACACAAAAATAAAAATACTATAATTCATTCACTGTAAAATTATTTAGGTTAATATTTTTGTTTAAAAATTATGAAAGGAAATAATAGTGATGATTATAGTTATTAGCACAAAGTCTATCATCACAATTTGAGATTAGAGTTCAAATTATAATATCGACACTTTTATGTAAGGATATAAATTTTAATATAGGATCACCATTATTTTATTTTTTTGATACTTTAAATACTTCATAATGTATGCTAGTTACAGCTTTTAATACTAATAATATATCCTTCATTCCTTCTTTTATTTTCTTTCTGTTTTCAGTGATTATTTTTTGTTAATAACAGTAGGCAGCCTCAAAAAACAGTCACTAACATTGACTATCTTATCATTCTTAGAAACCTCTTTATTACAAGTGCTCTTCTACACTTCTCTGCATGCATTACAGAAAGGGTATAACTTCACTGACTGGCATGATGCTGTTCTCAATGTAGTGAGCAAGTAGTATTTCTAGAAACATCTTTATTACAAGTGTCTTTAAGCAGCTCTCCACCGTGCACTGCAGAATGAGTATTAACAACTGACTTACTATGCAATACTCCCTCCAAATTGTGCCTCTGGAAATATATCAAAGAAAAAAAGTAATTTAGAAAAAATGAAGTTTGTTATTTTCCCAACAATTCACCCTGCTAAGATTTAGAGAAGCTGTTATTTTTTTCCAAAGGTAGAACTCTTTGGAACAGTTAAACATATTTGATTGTATGCGTTTGAAGCCCTATATTTAACTGCATGCAATCAACGATGTTTAAATGTTTCAAATGTAAGCAGAGGACACAGCCGCAATTCTTGAAGAGTGTGTTTTCCTCTCTGGAATATAAGTATAACAATAATGATACCTTTGGAAAGCCCACCACTTTCTTTTTTTTTTTTTTTAATGGACCAAATGATCTTTTCACATTTGAATTTGTAGTTGATTAGAAGTGCATTCAACTGTTCCTTTGGTGAATAAGCTCAGAAGAGATCGGGAAATAACTGCTTTAAATGTGCTAGTGGATGTTTCATTTAACTCAATAATAGGTTTATAAACCATTACTTTTATAATTCATTCAAGTATTATAAGATGGTCAAAATTTTCAAAGCAGGTATTAACTCTGTTTTTAGGCTGTATCGAATCCCACCTCTGCCAGGAACCTGGCTACCTGCCTTTGTTGTTTTTGGGGGGATTCTCAATTTCCTCATCTTAAATGAAAGATTATGAAAGAGATTTCATTTTTAAAAATTTTGCCTCCTTTTGGATTTTACTAGAACCAACTGTGCTAGCAAATTATTGACTAAATTAAAGAATTCCCCGGAGCAGAGCCTCTTAGGTGATTTTCCAGGCTGGAGGGGTTTAGGTCCTGCCTTTGTACTTGGAAGTCCTGAGTGAAATCTGTGCACCCTGCCACTTCTCTCCCACCATATTATGTGGATTACACTCTCCCCATCGTGGGGTATTTCTATCAATGAGCAACGTTTCTCCTTTTTGTTACTCAACTAGAATTTTTTTGATTCTTTGCACTGAAGTTTCAAATGACAATCTGGATAGAAATGTTTACTGGGTAGAAATGTTTACTTATGTATCCCTCTACTTAGAAAACATCCTTCAAGCTGTTCAGCCTTTCAGGATTATTTGCTAATCATCAACTATATCTGCAACACTGGAGACAAAATTCCAAAATGCAATAGTGAGAGTTTTTGCAGTTATGAGGCTTAAAGCCTAATATTTTTATAATTAATTAAACTCTGAATTACACAATAGATTATTTAAGTGCAGTCACCAAGCACACTGTGAATGAGATGAATGGCTCTTTGAGGCCATGACTTCTGGGGAGGTCAGGGATGAGAGGAGTGATGCCCTTGAAGAACAATAATTGAGTTAAATTCTAAAAAGAAGAAGAATCAACCAGAGAATGAGGAGAGAAAGTTATTTCAAAAGGGGAAGTCAAGGCCAGAAGGTCAAGGGCTTGGAAATGCCTGTCTGGTTAGAGAATGAGGACAATTCTGAACAGCACGTTGTCCGGGGCAATGTCCTTGAGGGCTTGGTAGGACATGTTTAGTACTTGGGTCTTTAAGAATAAAGGAAGCAATTAATTGGGAAGTATGTGATAAGATTTGAATTTGCAGAGGCTCAGCCTTACTGAGTTAGAAACGCCTGACTGTTTTCCACTTTCTTGCTGTTGTTGTCGGTCAGTCGCTCAGTCATGTCCTCTTTGTGACCCCATGGACTGCAGCACGCCAGGCCTCCCTGTCTGTCACCAACTCCCAGAGCTTGTGCAAACTCATGTCCATTGAGCCCGTGATGCCATCCAACCTTCTCATCTTCTGTCGTCCCCTTCTCCTCCTGTCTTCAATCTTTCCCAACATCAGAGTCTTTTATAACGGGTTGGCTCTTTGCATCAGGCAACCAAAGTATCAGAGCTCCAGTGTCAGCGTCAGTCCTTCCAATGAACTCCCAGGCCTGATCTCCTTTAGGATGGACTGGTTGGATCTCCTTGCAGTCCAAGGGACTCTCAAGAGTGTTCTCCAACACCACAGGTCAAAAGCATCAATTCTTCGGTGCCCAGCTTTCTTTATGGTCCAACTTTCACATCCATACATGACCACTGGAAAAACCATAGCCTTGACTAGACGGACCTTGGTTGGCAAAGTAATGTCTCTGCTTTAACTATGCTGTCATGGACTGAGGAGCATGGGGAACTACAGTCCATGGGGTTGCAGAGAGTCGGACATGACTGAAGCGACTGAGCACGAGGCTTGTCATTGATTTTCTTCCAAGGAGCAAAGTGTCTTTTAATTTCTGCTCTCTAGAGATGAACTAATGGTGACTTGGTTAGAATAGTGGCAGTTTACCTGGATGAATGCAGATTAATTCTTGGAGTAATTTGGAAGTAAATTTTACATGACCTGATATTAGAATGGGCATCATTCAGGCATGACTCAGCAACAGATGTGAATGAGAACCTCCCCATGCCCACGTTGATGGATGCTGTTAATTATGCCAGGGCTTGCGGAGGAGGACCAGAGCTATCCTAACTTAGTTCTTGCTTGGTGTTTCTTCAGAGAATGAGTGCCCATCTACTGGTGATTATTTAAATCTAATTTTATTAAGGTTGTACATTTGTGAACATTCAGGTTAGGATCATGTACATGTGCACTGCGTAAGGCCTGCCAGTTTGTCATGGCTCAAGAAATACTTGTCAGTTGTATCAGAGAGGTAGTTGGAACTAAGAGTTAAGGACTCTAGCTTTGGGGACTTCTCTGGCGGTCCAGTGGTTAAGATTCATGCTTCCAGTGCAGGGGATTCAGGTTCAACCCTTGATAAGGGAACTAAGATCCCACATGCCTCTAGGCTTAAAATCCAAAACACAAAACTGAAGCAGTGTTGTAACAAATTCAATAAAGACTTTAAAAGTGGTCCACATCAAAAAAAAAAATCTTAAAAAAAAAAAGGAATTCTAGTTTTGGAATCGGATTATCTACACCAGTGACTTCCTACAGATAACACAAGCCAGTAAGTGGTCTAAATGAGATTTAAATATAATTTTTACTTAACGAAAGCAGGGAATAGACATTTAGATTTTGTGGGGCTATGTGTGTGTGTTAGTCACTCAGTCATGTCTGACTCTTTGCCCCCCCCCCCGCCCCCCCCCCCGCCGCCCCCCACCATGGAGTATAGCCCACCAGGCTCCTCTGTCCATGGGATACTCCAGGCAAGAATACTGGAGTGGGTAACCATTCCCTTCTCCAGGGAATCTTCCCAACCTAGGGATCAAACCCAGGTCTACTTCATTACAGGCAGATTCTTTACCATCTGAGCCAGCTATATTTTGTTTTTATTTATATCAGCAAACATCTTTGCTTGAGATTTTCTCTCTCTTTCCAGAGCCATCTACTGCACTCCATGGTAGGCTGAATAATGCCCCCAAAGATACCCATCTCCTAATTTTAGAGCCTGTGAATGTGTTACCTTCCATTGGAAAAGGGACTTTGCAAATGTGGTTAAGTATCTTCATATTGTGGGAATCAATCTGGTTCATCAGGTGTACTCAATTTAATTACGAGTCTCCTTTTAAGAGTAAAAAAAGCCAGATAGCAGTTGAAGATGTGATGTGATAGCAGAAGTAAGAATTCTAAACTATGCAAGGAAGGGACCAGAAACTGAAGAATGCAGTTGGGCTCTAGAAGATAAAAGAGGAGTAAACAGCTTTCTCCCCTTGAGAACTCCAGGGGGAACTAGTCGTGCTGACTAGCTTCATAAGATTGATTTTAGCCCAACACCATATTTAAAGCTTGTCATCTACAGTCCTATCAAATAATACATTTGCATTGCTTTAAGATATCAGTCAATCCTAAAGGAAATCAATCCTGAATATTCACTGGAAGGACTGATGCTGAAGCTGAACCTCCAATATTTTGGCCATCTGATGTGAAGAGCCAACTTATTGGAAAAGTCCCTGATGCTGGGAAAGATTGAGAGCAGGAGGAGAAGGGGGTGGCAGAGGATGAGATGGTTGGATGGCATCACTGACACAGTTAACATGAGTTTGAGTGTGAGATGGTGAAGGAAAGGGAAGCCTGGCATGCTGCAATTCATGGCGTCACAAAGAGTCAGACACGACTTAGCGACTGAACAACCAGACTAGCTCAGGAAAGTGTCTCTCTCAGCCTTTTCTCAGTCTTCTCCTCCTGAAATTGACCAGTACTCACCTTATAAGTGTCTCCTCCTTTACCCTGGATAATTACCCCTAAATTTTTCTATGAAACTTTTTTTCATTTAAATAAATTTTCTTAGAGCAATCAAATTATTTTATTCAGATTTCCTCTCAGAGTATAAGGACATATGGCTAATACAAGGATTTTTATCGCAGCATTATTTATAGCAGGAAAAAAAATGAAAGACATAAGGGTTTATTGATAATTCTGTTGAATAAATAAGGCCTATTTAGACAATGGGAGATCAACCAGTCATTACAAATAATGCATTAGATCTGTGCCAGCTGACCCAACAGTGGGGACATTCCATAATATACTAAGTGTGAACAAGAGGTAGGAAGGTTTATACATGGCGTATTCTTGTAGCTGTAAAACAACAGAAAAAAACCTTGTGCACAAGTCAGTGCATTTGTTTGTGTCTGCACGCATATTCAGAAAGAGGAAGAAGTCCATAAAGAACAGGTTTTTTGAAATTGGTTAGAAGTTTGGAGAGAAGCTGAGCAGCTGTAAGCAAGAGGTAGGTGATGATGGAAAAGATGAGAACAAGGAAGTTCCGACCTTAGGCTTTTCTTGAAGTTCTCACAGCATTTTTCTAACATACAGAAAAATAGATAAAGTATACATAGTATAGCATTTAGATTGTGAAGTGGAAAATTCTATCCACAATTTTATAACTATGCATATTGAATATGCACATAGAAAAGTCCTAAATGGTATCAAAGATAAATGCAAACTAATTTGATTTTAAAATATAAATTGTCAAAAAAAAAGGTACCCTTATATCTTGGTTATTTCAAAGGAGCATGTGAAACAAATTATTTCTAAAGAAAAATAGATATTGCAATACTCTGCCAAATAGTTTAGTTGTAGAAAAGAAATCCCTGAGGGGCCAATTAGCTTTGCTGGGTTCTGTGGTGGAAAATTTTACCCCCAGACAGAGACAGTCCTGACTCTCTCACCACCATTAGGCATCCGGGAGGATCTGTGAGCACAAAGGACTCAAAAACCAACCCTTCACCATGAGATGAAGAAGAGAAGGAGGAGGAAGGAGAGAAAGAAAAGGAAAATCAAAGCAATCGCCCTGATAAAGAGAAGAGTTCCTAAGACGCACCAGCCAGGTTCCTAAAGAGAAAAGCATGCAGCATCTGATTTATTCCTCCAACCAACAGAAGCATGAATTAGTACTGTTTTCTTGAAGCCCATGGTGGCTCCGATGGTAAAGAATATGCTTGCAATTTGGGAGACCCAGGTTTGAGCCCTGGGTCAGGAAGATCTCCTGGAGAAGGAAATGGCTACTCACTCCAGTATTCTTGCCTGGAGAATCCCATGGACAGAGGAGCCTAGTGGGCTACAGTCTACGGGGTCACAAAGACTCAGACACCACACACTTTCACAATACTATTTTCTTACTTATTTTGTACATGAAGAAACAATCTTTCAGTTTCAGTAAGTTGCCGAGCTTCACACAGTCATTGCTGCTGCTACTGCTGCTGCTAAGTCGCTTCAGTCGTGTCCGACTCTTCGTGACCACATGGACTGCAGCCTACCAGGCTCCTCTGTCCATGGGATCTTCCAGGCAAGAGTACTGGAGTGAGGTGCCATTGCCTTCTCCTCACACAGTCATTAGGGACTAGTAAAGAATTCCCAGGCTGTTAACTCTAAAACCTGTGAAGTTTCTCTCTCTGCTATATCACTCTGCCTGCATCTCGTTCCCCAGTTTTCTAAGCTGTTCTTGTAATTTTCAAACTATCTGATTTGATATTTCAGGTTTATGCCTTTGAATTTTCCTAAAGCTCCTACTGTGAGAGCATGCACACACACCCACACACACACACACCCTGTATTCCACATTCTCCTCCCTCACGCCCAGCAATAACTAGTCTCAGCATCTCCACGTTTTGGGTTATACTATTTGTTGACAGACCTTCCTTGTAACAGCTCTCACTGTACAGGAAGCAAGGCTCTGGAAGAAATATAGACAGATGCCGATGGAGACTTACGCTTAGGAAAAGCCCAGAGTAATAGATGCTTCTGGAGGAATCCAGTTCCCAGGATATCCCTGCAGGGAAGGGATTGCCCTAGAGCCTGTGGTGTTGAAGGCAGCTGGACACCCGTATGTGGGAGGAAAGTGTTGGGGATAAACTGAGCACAATAATTCCTCATTTTCCTAAAGATGAACTCTCATTTTTACCCACACTGAATCTTCACCTAATGTTAAGCAACTGAATTGATAGACCCAGACCTGAAAAACACAACTCATGAAGCTGGATGGTATCTTTGTCCAGCGGTCCTTTAGATAAATGTTTGACTTTTACAATTTCCACTTGAAGTAGAAAAGAACGCAAAGATTTTCCCCCCATACTACTCCATCCAATCTTATGGAAATTTATGCAAAACAGTGTCAATTTTCCAAATGACTGAAATATTGAAAGCAGGGCTCTTAATTCCTGTTCAAAAGCAGTGATCAATTTCAAAATCTAAACTAACTTTTGTATTGAGTTTTTCAGTGGCATAATGACACTTCTTTACCTCTCAGGAATATCACACTTCTTTTGACAGAATCTGTTGCTTCAAAAAAAAACTTATTTTGGACAGAAGTTTACCTGCTTATTAGTCATCACTCTGACTATTTTCTCTTTCAGCTGTCCTTCTGTTGACTTGTAAGATGTCATTTTTTCTACATCCAGAGTATCTCATTCCTCTCCTGACTCCTCTCCCTCCTTCCTTCCTTCCTTCCAGGAGCTCTAGGAAGTCACCGTAGCACCCCTCCTCCTCCCGCAACCCAACCCCAGCTGTTCTGTCTACCTCTCATTTTCCCCTGTTCTGAGGATCCTCTCCCAGAGCTGGTTGCCAGATCAATTTTCTGAAGATCAGCACTTACTATACCCCTCCGTTGTTCACAAATATTTAATGTTTCCCCATTGCCTGTAGAATGATGCCCAAGTATATTAGTCACTCTTCCATGCTCTGAACCCAATAGCCGATTTAAATGGTTTTCTCATCATTCACTATACACAGCCAGATGCTGGCCACAATGAACTATAAGCCATTTTGAACCAAAATGAGCTGTGAGTTTTTCCTCTTGCTATGCTTTTTTTTTTTTTTGGTCTGGGTTATTTTTTTTCTCAAACTGTAATGCAAACCTGTCCTTCTCTCTAACTCAAAAGTTCTTAACATGAACTTTTTATTTCTAAAGGGAAAACTATAAAATCCTCCTTTGAATTCCCAAGTGCCTTAATCAGGACTCTTTATAGCATACGGATCTAATTGCTAATATAATTAGTTTCTCTTTCTGTGTATATTACTCAGAAATATATTATACTTGCTTACATTTATAAATTACATCCCAAGAACTTGAAGACAATGCAATTTATATATTTGTTTGCTTATGTATCCCTTAGAATCACCAGCAAAATTTCTGGGACATCTAATCAGTCAATATTCAGTGATAAAGTGAATGAATCAAGCAGGAGAGTTCACCTTGTAACTACACTGGTCACAGTATATCAAGCAGTTTAATTAAATGCAAAGAAAACCAATTTGCACCAGCTTTCACACAACAGGCAAAACACAGAGGCCCACTGTTCTGTAACAACTCTTCCAGTTTTCTGATCATTCACCCTGGAAGGATCACCTCAAACAAGGATCTCATAGTTTTCAACCCCAGCCCTTTGCTGCTGTGGTTGCTGGAGAAGGCACAAAACTATACTCCAAAGTTGACCAAAATCTGTGTTGTCAGATGCGGCCGCAGACTGGCGGTGGTAATGACTGAACGTCTGACGGTCCTGAATCTAATCCACAGTTTCACTGTGGTTTAGCCACACTTCTCTCTTTTGCACACACTGTGGACACTGCCTGGGTTTAGCGCCTGCAAGCCTACTTTCTGTTTTGTCATCCTTGTTGCTTGCTTTTAATGGGAAGGCGAGTGATTACTTTTGAGAAAGGCAGGTAGTAACATGTTCAAAGAGGACATTTTTCATTTATAGAGAGCTAGAAAACTTGGCTGAGATTTTGTTTTGGAGTTTATGTGATCTATTTGTACCATCAATTCTCCAAACCTCAAGTCACAATGACAGAAGTAGATACTTGTGGAATAGGAAAATGTAGATTCTAGAGTAAGGATGCATCCTTACAGAGAGATTCCTTTTTCCTAAACAATTCAGTTTCTCTTTTCAATCAGTGAGGAAACTTATGGTCCTGATGTTAATGTTTTCTTTCTCTTCCCCCTGTGTCGTGAGAGATGGAACAAAACTCTGAAATGATTGGGAATGCCACAAAGTCTTGTTTCCTTGCTCTTCTTCAGGGTTTAATTGAATCCTAGTACAGGGATGGCTGGAGATCTATATCTGGGGGGCCCTGGATGGTAGAGACAGATCACATAGAGCCTCTGTCTGACTTTCCCTTTTCCCTCTCTCCTTTCTTCCTAACAATTAAAATTTGTGTTCCGTTCATATGTACCTAGTCCTTTGCTGGTCATGTGAAATGTATGATGAAAGAGGCATTCTTTCATTTCAAGAAATTACTGCCTAGAAGGGAAAAATAACCTACCAGGTAATTATGTGGTAAGAATAAGTTACAATTAGCTTGTTGACAACTCAGATGAAGGTGTTGTCTGAGAAACAATCCCTCAGGGCAAAAGCTTATTTACCAAGTGAGAAGAGTGGGAGAATTGAAAGTCCACAGTTTCTTTTCAGTTGTGACATTAAGATTTTATCTCTACAGATATATATTCTGAATATGTAGATACATAATATTTGAAATATACATGCATACTATATACAATCATTTGGACTACATGTACATATAGAATCACATACTTCTTTTTTTTTACATGTAGAATCACATACTTCTATATGTACATGTGGTTTCATGTATGCGTTTTCATATAAGTGCATATGATGTGTATAATGTGTGTGTGTCTGTTCAAGCCATACACAAGCAAAGCAGATCTAGCTAAATAATGCCATCAAGTAAGAGGTGGGTTTGCAATCAGTATTCTCGTGGTCAACTGTATTTTAAAACATCACATCTTTGTATATAGTACTAAATAACTACAAATCAGCTGTGATAGAAAGTGTTTTCTAATTTAAAAAGGTGAGGTGCCATTGATAATAGAAATCTTCTTATTCCGTTTCAAGTTACAGAAAATCCCTGGCAAAACTGGGCAATTAAAAAGGTATGTTAGGATCCCGTATCTTGTCCAGAAATGATCAGATGCTGACATTGGTACTGAGTTAGAAGATGTTTTATGTTTTAATGAATGAGTTTTAAATAGTCTCTGCTCCTTTGTTAGTTTCTATGAGTTTTTGTTTTTGTTTTAGAGATTGATTATATATGTGATAACTTATGTCAGTCTTTTTGTACAAAATTAAATGTGTTTCCCTCTTCTTGATCTAATTCAGTTTTCTTTGTGTTTGTTTTGTTTTTAGTGAAAAGTGCTCCCAGATTCCACACACTACATCGCAGGGACTTGGAACTGTTCTGCCTGTAAGGTTTGTAACCCACTGACTGTTAATCTTGATCAGAACACAGGGACTGGCCTTTCTCCAATTGTCACTCTCAGGATTCTCACAAAGCAGGGTGTATATGAAGCAAAATGACCGTCTTAATCAGAAGAAAACTACTATTTAGTCCACGGTATACCATTGCATTCTCTGTATTGAATTTGATTTGGTTTTACCTAGTTCTAATTTATATTTAACTCATATATTTACGGCCTTCTATAGTGGCTAATATTTTATCATCTTACTCATATTAATATACTTTGTTATATTTTGTTTCTTGTTATTCTAATCAAAAATCAATTACACCAGATTTCCTGATTTGTTTCATTTCCAAATCCTTCCCTAGCTCTTGACAACATAAGCCAGGAGACTCTAAACCTAACATATGTAACCAAATGATGCTATGGTTTGCCAAAATGAATATATCATCATGCAGGAATCTGGCTGCTATGGCCAAGATCTTTACTCTTTTTATATAACACAATTTCCTTTTATGGTTTCGCATTTACTCTTCCATTTTTTTTCTTAATCATCCTAGCAGATTTTAATTTTCATGAAAAATAATTTACTTCTTCCTTTAAATGAGCTTAAGATTTTGCTATAAATCTGACATAGTGCTTTCTAAATAGGAGTTTGACTTGTTAGCTTAATTGTATTTTGCGTGTTATAAGTAATTACCTGATAACATATACTGAGAAGAAAACCTCTATAAAATAGATAAATTATTTAATATGTTCTCTTATCTTTTATAGAAATCTTAGCAAAATTTTTTTCATGGAGCCCAATATATGACTTTACTTATCTCTTATTCTATAAAGTTCCCAAAAATGTGGAATGCAAAAAAAAATCATGGTTGCATTAATTCTAAAATACAGTAAAATTTACATTCTACTATATATTTATTTTTCAAACTTACATATATTTTACAATAAATTTTGTATTTGAAAAAATGTTTCTTTTGATATAACAATGACTTTTGGGCAATTATTACGTATAAGAATGCCATCAAAACCAAAATAGTGAGAGGAGAGAACAAGATGGTGGAGGAGTAGGTGGACATGGAGTACATCTCTCTCCATGGATACATCAGGAATACAGCTTCAGACACAGAAGTGCATGCAGAACACCAGCTGAGAGCGGACAGGAGGACCTGACCAGCGTAAAATAATATATAGGCCCAAGCATATATATATATAGAACATATAGAACTAGGGGGAAAAATGGGAGGGTTAGTAGAACAGGACCTGCCCTCCGTGGGTGGGGGAAATGAAGCGGGGTCTGAGAACCACATCGGGGCAATTGTGAGTCAGACAAGAAACATTCAAGGCTGAGAGTAAAGGAGCTGATCTGTGGCAGCCTAAATGGAATGAGAATCAGACAGTCCTTGCCACAGCCATACAAACCCTGGACAGAGACGCAGGTTCCTTGGAAGACGCAGCAGCTGGGAGCTGGAGTTTAGGGATTGTGGAGCAATCCAGGGTGAGGGCTGCTGTTGACTGGGGAGAGATGGATTGAGGAGATGTAAGGGAGGAGATTGTGGTGGGCAATGCCTGTGGAGGAAAGCTGGGCAGCCATAGAAGCAAGGTTATACTGCTGAGTCATGTGTAGTGGGTGGAGCCATCACCATAGCCTCTATCCCCCACATACCAGCATTGGCAGCTCAACAATAGAGAGGCTGGCCCATCAAATGCCTGACACACTGAACTACAGAGTAGGACCCCACCCAGGGTGCCCCTTTAAGTGCCTGACGCACTGATCTACAGAGTAGGATCCCAGCAGGGGGTTGGGGGGTGCTCTATGTTCCTGATACACCAAAAAACAGAGGAGGACCCCACCCAGGGTGCCCCTTCAAGTGCCTGATGCACAAATGTACAGAGTAGGACCCCAGCCAGGGGGGCCCCTCTATGTGCCTGACACACTGAACAACAGAGGACCCTAGGCAAGGAAGCCTTCTAAGTGCCTGAATGGGCAGAGCTACAGAGAAAGACTTGCCGAAGAGGCCTTCTGATCTCCAGCTACAAGAGGCTCAACAAAAGACTCTGGTAGGGTCATAACTCCTGTGGCAGAAGCAGTCCCTGTCCCTGCACACTTGGCACCACCAGGACCCACAAGCCAAGCAGCTGCACCACCTTCATGCTCAACTCTCACTGGGACAGAGCTGCCACAGGCAAAAAAAGCCTTGCCCCTATGCACACAGGGTCGCTTCAGTAGTGTCCAACTCTTTGTGACCCTGTAGACTGTGGCCTGCCAGGCTTCTCTGTCAGGGAGGGGAGTTCTCCAGGCAAGAATACTGGAGTGTATTGGCCAATACTGTTTTCCATACCCTTCTAGAGCACTATATTTCTTGCTGCCCCAGCCACCAGCTCCCTTGACTACCTGGTGCTGCTAGAACCCCTGTGACCCAAGCAGCTGCACCACCTCCACACCTGGCCCTTGCAGGGGCAAACCCAAGTCCTTCAGGGCAGCCTCAGGAGCAAACCCCCATGGACGACCCACATGCAGTTCAGTACAGGTTAGTCTCTGTCGTGTCTGACTGTGACCCAAGGGGCTGCAGCAAGCGAGCTTCTCTGTCCATTGCCAACTCCCAGAGTCTACCCAAATTCATGTCTGTTGAGCCGGTGGTGCCATCCAACCATCTCAACCTCTGTCATCCCCTTCTCCTCCTGCCCTCAATCTTTCCCAGCATCAGTGTCCTTTCAAATGAGTCAGTTCTTTGCATCAGGTAGACAAAGTATTGGAGTTTCAGCTTCAACATCAGTCCTTCCAATGAACACCCAGGACTAATCTCCTTTAGGATGGACTGGTTGGATCTCCTTGCAGTCCAAGGGATTCTCAAGAGTCTTCTCCAACACCACAGTTCAAAAGCATCAATTCTTTGACTCTCAGTTTTCTTTACAGTCGAACTCTCATATCCATACATGACTTCTGGAAAACACATAGCCTCTACTAGATGGACTTTTGTTGGCAAAGCAATATCTCTGCTTTTTAATATGCTGTCTAGGTTGGTCATAACTTTCCTTCCAAGGAGTAAGCGTCTTTTAATTTCATGGCTGCAGTCACATGCAGAGGTGGAAGTAAAACCACAATTGAAACCCAGGGCAGTGTGACTAAGGAAGAAGACCCAAAACCTTCTGACCAGCTTTACAAGCTGTGGATTAAATCCACATGATCAACTAGGCAGACTCTTTGTCTATGGAAGATATAAAATGTCTATGGAAGATATAAAACTCATTGAGAGTTTCCATGAAAGAACACACTCTAGTTCTGATAGCTGTGGACATTGGAGGCAAGAACACAGAGGAATAGGACCAGATTATAATCTGAGCTGCCCTCACAGCAGGTCCAGAGATCAACACAGTGTTGGAGGGCAACCTTGGAAGATGAGGTAGACTGTGACTCCCAGTGAGGGAAAGGACTCTGACAGTGGTGACTCAAGAAAAACATTTATTATTATGTTTTGACTTGTTCTGAAGATTCTTTTTCCTTTTTTTTCATTTTTTTCCCTTCCCTCCCCCCCACCCCCCTCCCCCTGCCCTCGTTGAGGTTATCAATGTTACTGGCACTATGAAATCTAATTAAGCTTTTGAGCTTTTTTTTAAATCTTTTTTTTTTTTTTCCTCAGTTACATTTTTTATTGTTGTTATAAACCTCTGTCTGTGTTTGGGCTTTTGCAGTTCTGGGGAGTTAGCCTTTTTATTCTCTCATTTCTTAATTTTAAATTTTTTAAACTGTGATTATTTTTTCTACATTTATTCCATTGTTTGCTGTTCCTGCTGTTCTTTTCCCCTTGCAGTTAGTCTTTAATATATATAAATCTCTTTATCTACCTCTATGGAACTTTGCATATCTATTCTTTCTTTACTTTCCTCTCAGCATATTTACCAGTTTTATTTTCATTGCTTTATTCTCCAATTGGCACCTTGCTTTAGTTTTGTTTTCCAGTTTGTACTTTACTTAATTTCGTTCTGGTAGATATAATTGTTGGTTTCTTTTGTTCACTGGGTCAATCTATTGTACTCTATTTTTGTTGCACTGTCATGTCCGACTCTTTGCGACCCCATGAATTGTAGCACGCCAGGTCTCCCTGTCCATCACCAACTCCCGGAGTTCACGCAGACTCACGTCCATCAAGTCAGTGATGCCATCCAGCCATCTCATCCTCTGTTGTTCCCTTCTCCTCCTGCCCCCAATCCCTCCCAGCATCAGACTCTTTTCCAATGAGTCAACTCTTCTCATGAGGTGGCCAAAGTACTGGAGTTTCAGCTCTAGCATCATTCCTTCCAAAGAACACCCAGGACTGATCTCCTTTAGAATGGACTGGTTGGATCTCCTTGCAGTCATAACACTAGGAGGTATCAAATACTGAGAACTCACACAAAGGAAACCACTATAATACAAGACACTGCATCACCCAACCACCCGTAGCACCCTGTGCAGGATGCCTCATCTAAACAACCAAAACAAAAACAAAAACAAAAATAAAAACCCAGTCATCAACAGGCAGGACTACCACCTCACTCAGCCTTGCATATCAGAGGAAAAACACAAAAACTCAGCACAAATCTCACTTTATATGAAGCTTATACAAACCACTGGACTAACCTCAGGAGGGCAGAAACAAAAAGGAAGGAAGAATTCAACATTGAAGCCTGGGAAAAGGAGACCTCAAACACAATAAGTTAAAAAAAAAAGGAAGAGAGAAAAGGTAAAGAAATACTACACAAATGAAGGAAAAAATTAGAAACACAGAAGTCCAAATAAATGAAGAGAAAATAGGCAAACTACCTGAAAAAGAATTCAGAATAATGATAGTAAAGATGATCAAAAACCTTAAAAACAAAATGGAGAAAACACAGAATCAATGAAGAAAGACCTAGAAGAATTAAAGAATAAACATGCAGAGACAAACAACACAATTCCTGAAATTAAAAATATTCTAGAAGGAATCAATAACAGAATATCTGAAGCAGAAGAATGAATCATATATGTGCTGTCTGCCAGAAACCCACTTCAGACCTCAAGGCACATATAGACTGAAAGTGAGAGGATGAAAATATATATGCCATGCAAATGGGAAGCAAACGAAAGCTGGGGTTCAGTTTAGTTCAGTTGCTCAGTCGACTCTTTGCGACCCCATGAATCACAGCACGCCAGGCCTCCCTGTCCATCATCAACTCCTGGAGTTCACTCAAACTCACATCCAAGTCGGTGATGCCATCCAGCCATGTCGTCCCCTCCTCCTCCTGCCCCCAATCCCTCCCAGCATCAGAGTCTTTTCCAATGAGTCAACTCTTTGCATGAGGTAGTCAAAGTACTGGAGTTTCAGCTTTAGCATCATTCCTTCCAAAGAACACCCAGGGCTATAGCAATCCTCATATCAGAGAAAATACACCTGAAAACAAACAAGATTACAAGGGATAAGGAAGGACACTACATAATGATCAAGGGATTGATACAAGAGGAAGACATAACAATTATAAATATCTATGCACCCAACATAGGAACACCTCAATTCATAAGACCAACACTAACAGACATAAAAGAAGAAACTGACAGTAACGCAATAATAGTAGGATACTTTAACACCCCACTCACACCAATGGACAGATCATCAAAAGAGAATTAATAAGGAAACACAAGTTTTAAATGATACATTGGATGAGATGGATCTCAGTGATATTTTCAGGACATTCCATCCAAATGCAGAAGAATATACCTTCTCAAGTGCACATGGAACATTCTCCAGGATAGATAATATCTTGGGTCACAAATCACACCTCAGTAAATATAAGAAAATTGAAATCATATCAAGCATCTTTTCTGACCACAGCACTATGAGACTAGATATCAATTATAAGAAAAAAAAAAACTGCAAGAAACACAAACACATGGAGATTAAACAATATGTTTCTAAATAACCAACATGTTACTGAAGAAATCAAAAGGGAAATCAAAAATTTTCTAGAAACAAATGACAATGAAAACACAACAACTTGAAACCTATGGGATGCAGCAAAAGCAGTTCTAAGAGGGAAGTTTATAGCCATACAATCCTACCTTACGAAACAAGAAAAACATTGAATAGAAAACCTAACTTTACACCTAAAAACCTGGAAAAAGAAGAAGAAAAACAACAACAAAATTAGTAGAAGGAAAGAAATCATAAAGATCCAAGCAGAAATAAATGAAAAAGAAAAGAAAGAAACAATAGTAAAGATTAATAAAACTAAAAGCTGGTACTTTGGAAGATAAACAAAACTGACAAACTTTTAGCCAGACTTATCAAGAAAAAGAGAGAGAAGAATCAAATCAACAAAATTAGAAACAAAAAAGGAGAGGTTGCCACAGACAGTGCAGAAATACATAGGATTATAAGAGGCTCTAATGAACAACTATATGGCAATAAAATGGATGACCTGGAAGAAATGGACAGATTCTTAGAAGAGTTCAGTCTCCCAAGACTGAGCCAGAAAGAAATAGAAATTATGAAAAATCTGATTACAAGTACTGAAATGGAAGCTGTGATAAAAAAAAAAAAAAATCTCCCAAAAAACAAAAGCCCAGGACCAGATGGCTTCACAGGAGAATTTTATCAAACATTTAGAGAAGAGCTAATGCCTATGTCTCTAAAATTTTTCAAAAAATTGCAGAGGAAGGGACACCTCAAAACTCATTCTATGAGGCCACCATCACCCTGATACCATAACCAGACAAAGACAACACACAAAAAAGAAAACTATAGGCCAATATCACTGATGAACATAGATGCAAAAATCCTCAACAAAATTTTAGCAACAGAATTCAGCAGCACATCAAAAAGCTCATACACCATGATCAAGCTAGGTTTATAGAAGGGATGCAAGGATTCTTCAATATATAGAAATCAATGTGATACACCATATTAACAAACTGAAAGATAAAAACCATATGATAATCTTAATAGATGCAGAAAAAAGTCTTTGACAAAATTCATCACCCATTTATGACTAAAACTCTTCAAAAAATGGGCATAGAAGGAACGTACCTCAACATAGTTAAGGCCATATATGGTAAGCCTACAGCAAACATTATTCTCAATGGTGAAAAATTGAAAGCATTCCCCCTAAGATCAGAAACAAGAAAAGGGTGCCCATTTTCACCACTATTTTTCCGCACAGTTCTGGAAGTCCTAACTACAGCAATGAGAGAAAAAACAAGAAACAAAAGGAATCCAGATTAGAAAAGAAGAAATAAAGCTCTCACTGTTTGCAGATGTCATGATACTGTACACAGGAAACCCTAGAGATGGTATCAGAAAATTACTAGAGCTAATCAGTGAATTTTGCAGTGTTGCAGGATACAAAATCAATACACAGAAATCACTTGTATTTCTATATACTAACAATGAAAAATCAGAAAGAGAAATTAAAGAATCAATCTCATTCACCATTGGAACAAAAGGAATTAAATATCTAGGAATAGACTTACTTAAGGCTCAAACTACCACACAATTGCACTTATCTCACATGCTAGTGAAGTAATGCTCAAAATTCTCCAAGCCAGGCTTCAGCAATACGTGAACCGTGAACTTCCAGATGTTCAAGCTGGTTTTAAAAAAGGCAGAGGAAGCAGAGATCAAATTGCCAACATCAGCTGGATCATGGAGAAAGCAAGAGAGTTCCAGAAAAACATCTATTTCTGCTTTATTGACTATGCCAAAGCCTTTGACTGTGTGGATCACAATAAACTGTGGAAAATTCTGAAAGAGATGGGCATACCAGACCATCTGACCTGCCTCTTGAGAAACCTATATGTAGGTCAGGAAGCAACAGTTAGAACTGGACATGGAACAACAGACTGGTTCTGAATAGGAAAAGGAGTACTTCAAGGCTGTATATTGTCACTATGTTTATTTAACTTATATACAGAGTACATCATGAGAAACATTGGGCTGGAAGAAGCACAGGCTGGAATCAAGATTGCCAGGAGAAATATCAATAACCTCAGATATGCAGATGACACCACCCTTATGGCAGAAAGTGAAGAGGAACTAAAGGACCTCTTGATGAAAGTAAAAGAAGAGAGGGAAAAAGTTGGCTTAAAGGTCAACATTCAGAAAACTAAGATCATGGCATCTGGTCCCCTCACTTCATGGGAAATAGATGAGGAAACAGTGGAAACAGTGTCAGACTTTATTTTTTGGGGCTCCAAAATCACTGCAGATTTTTGCATGGTGATTGCAGCCATGAAATTAAAAGATGCTTGCTCCTTGGAAGGAAAGTTATGATCAACATAGATAGCATATTGAAAAGCAGAGACATTACTTTGCCAACAAATGTCCATCTAGTCAAGGCTATGGTTTTTCCAGTGGTCATGTATGGATGTGAGAGTTGGACTGTGAAGAAGGCTGAGCGCTGAAGAGTTGATGCTTTTGAACTGTGGTGTTGGAGAAGACTCTTGAGAGTCCTTTGGACTGCAACCAGTCCATTCTAAAGGAGATCAGTCCATTCTAAATGAGATCAGTCCTGGATGTTCTTTGGAAGGTCTGATGCTGAAGCTGAAACTGCAATACTTTGGCCACCTCATGTGAAGAGTTGACTCATTGGAAAAGTCCCTGATGCCTGGAGGAATTGGGGGCAGGAGGAGAAGGGGACAACAGAGGATGAGATGGCTGGATGGCATCACCGACATGATGGACATGAATTTGAGTAAACTCTGGGAGTTGGTGATGGACAGGGAGGTCTGGCATGCTGTAATTTATGGGGTCACAAAGAGTCAGACACGATTAAGCAACTGAACTGAACTGAGCTGAAGGAGACAAAAGGACTGTACCCAGAAAATTATAAGACACTGATGAATGAAATCCAAGATGATATAAACAGATGGAGAGATGTTCCATGTTCCTGGGTAGGAAGAATCAATATTGTGAAAATGACCATACTACCAAAAGCAATTTACAGATTCAATGTGATCCCTATCAAATTACTAATGGCATTTTTCACAGAACTAGAACAAAAAATTTCACAATTCACGTGGCAACACAAAAAACCCCAAATAGCCAAAGCAACCTTGAGAGAGAAGAATGGAGCTGAAGGAATCAACCTTCCTGACTTCAGGTTATACTATAAGGCTACAGTCATCAAGATAGTATGATACTGGCAAAAAACATAAATATAGACCAATGAAACAATATAGGAAGTTCAGAAATAAATCCATGCACCTATGGGTACCTTATTTTTGACAAAGGAGACAAGAATATTCAACGGGGCAAAGACAGCCTGTTCAATAAATGGTGCTGGAAAAACTGGACAGCTACATGTAAAAGAATGAAATTAGAGCACTTCTTAACACCATACACAACGATAAACTGAAAATGGATTAAAGAGCTAAAGGTAAGGCCAGAAACTATAAAACTCTTAAAGGAAAACATAGGCAAAACACTCAATGACATACAAAGCAAGATCCTCTATGACCCACATCCTAGAGTAATAGAAATAAAAACAAAATAAACAAGTGGGAAAGGATTAAACTTAAAAGCTTGTGCACAGCAGAGGAAACTATAAGCAAGGTGAAAAACCCTCAGAATGGGAGAAAATAATAGCAAATGAAACAACTGACAAAGGGTTAATTTCCAAAATAAACAAGAAGCTCATACAATTCAATACCAGAAAAACGAACAGCTGAATCAAAAAGTTGGAAAAAGACCTAAACAGACATTTCTCCAAAGAAGACATGCAGATGGCTAACACATGAAAAGATACTCAACATCGCTCGTATTAGAGAAATGTATATCAAAACCACAATGAGATATCACCTCACACTGGTCAGAATGGCCACCATCAAAAAGTTTACAAACAATAAATGCTGGGGAGGGTGTGGAGAAAAGGGAATGCTCTTGCACTGTTGGTGAGAATATAAATTGATACAGCCACTATGGAAGACAGAATGGAGATTCCTTTAAAAAGTAGGAGTAAAACCACCATATGACCCAGCAATCCCACTCCTGGGCATATGCCCTGAGGAAACCAAAATTGAAAGAGACACGTGTATCCCAGTGTTCATAGCAGCACTATTTACGATAGCTAGAACATGGAAGCAACCTAGATGTCCATCAACAGAGGAATGGATAAAGAAGTTGTGGTGCATATGCACAATGGAATGTTACTCAGCCATAAAAAGGAACACATCTGAGTCAGTTCTAATGAGATGGATGAACCTAGAATCTATTATACAGAGAGAAGTAGTCAGAAAGGGAAAGACAAATATCACATTCTAAGGCACATATATGGAATCTAGCAAAATGGTACTGAAGAATTTATTTTCAGGGCAACAATGGAAAAATATAGAGAACAGACTTATGGACATGGGGGGAGGGGAGGAGAGGGTGAGATGTATGGAAAGAGTAACATGGAAACTTACATTACCATATGCAAAATAGAGAGCCAATTGGAATTTGCTGTATGGCTCAGGAAACTCAAACAGGGGCTCTGTATCAACCTATAGGGGTGGGATGGGGCGGGGGATGGAAGGGAGTTTCAAAGGGAGGGGATATATGTTTACCTATGGCTAATTCATGTTGAGGTTTGACAGATAACAACAAAATTCTGTAAAACAATTATCCTTCAATAAAAAAATAAAAAGAAAAAACAATCATCTTTTGAACATAAACACCTTTTTATATATAATAGTGAATACGCGTGTGGTTTTAAGGCTACTTAAGTTTGAAATTTGAAATGTGCTTTTCACATGTCAATCTCTTTGGCTAACCTTCTTCAATATATTTTCACTTCAATCATTTTGCAATAATACTGAAATTTTGCAAATACTCAGAGAAAAATGAAGATTTGAGTGACTAGTTAAAGTTTCAAAAGCCTTTGACCAAGAATCAGGTAATTTACAATTTGTTTTGATTCCCAAATGAAATTAAATGGTACTAAAGACATGTTACTTTGTTCCTTGGGGTATTTTTCAATGTATTCATTTTTGTAGATAAGTATCTAGAAGAGTTGACTCATTGGAAAAGACTCTGATGCTGGGAGGGATTGAGGGCAGGAGGAGAAGGGGACGACACAGGATGAGATGGCTGAATGGCATCACGGACTTGATGGACGTGAGTCTGAATGAACTCCGGGAGTTGGTGATGGACAGGGAGGCCCGGCATGCTGCGATTCATGGGGTCGCAAAGAGCCGGACACGACTGAGTGACTGAACTGAACTGAACTGATTTAGATACATACATACATACATGCACATACATACAAGGAAGTGCATCTACTTATTTCACCATCTTAACTAGTATACAATAAGATAAAAGACAGAACAACAATAACAACAAAAACCTTTCTGGCTAATGGTGTCATAATGTAATTTCAATTCACTTTTCTAAGATACACCAGATATTCAAATAACTGAATTCCTTGTTAAGGACAAATCCAAACTTTTGATTTAAAACTGTGTGTTGTAAAACCTAAAATTCTAAGTGCTGCCCTGATGTCATCAGGGCTTCCCAGGTGGCTTGGTGGTAAAGAGTCCACCTGCCAGTGCAGGAAACACAGAAGATGCAGGTTCGATCCCTGGGTTGGGAAGATCCCCAGGAATAGGAAATGGCAAGCTATTCTAGCATTCTTACCTGGAAAATTCCATGGGACAGAGGATCCCAGTCCATGGGGTCACAGAGTCAGACATGACTGAAGCAACTTAGCTCTCATGTACGCAGTGGATCACCCCTTCACCAATGAAATAAATGTCATCAAAATATAGTGTAGTGAGAGGTGGGCCTCTACCTACTTTTGACAATTTAAATCTCAATAGATGGCCACTGTACCTTCACAAGGGAGTGAGACAAATGCTCATGGATAATCCTAACATATTTTCCCACTTTGTGACTACAGTGGGACTCCCTCGATCTGCAGGCAGCCCCAGGGCAGACTGGATGCCAAAGTCCTAGACTGCCACATTCTGAAACATAAGCACAGAAAGTTTTCATTTGGAAAAATATAATGTAGGTTGACATTAATTATCTATTACAAGTATAAAAATCATCTCACTGAAGTGCTCATTGACTATTTAAATCGAGGTTAATCAAATATTCTGAGAACCCTCTCAAGGCACGTAGGTGTGCCAGCCAGCCCTGTGTGATTAAATGTGATTGCTTGACTTATGGGGTTGCTGGGTGACAGTTAAAAACCAGAAGATGTACAAAATAATGATTAATTCATTTTAGAATAATTGATCAGGAGCCATTTTTTCCCTATAGCAATGTATGTTATAAGTGTTGGGGAAAATAAACAGAGGAAAACCTCCTGGCAGCCCAGTGTACCATCTTCTCGATAAACGTAGAGAAGGATTAAACCATCTTGTTATTGAATAACCATTAAACCAGACTGTGACACACATGACAAGAAATCCAATAAAGGGACTGCAAAGGCGGAAAGAAATTTCATCTTTTCTGAGAGCTGGGCAGCTACAACCCATTCCTTACAAGTTCTTACGATAAATTATGTCATCATCAAGTCTGATGAACTGACATCCCTGCTTGGAACACATAGTTCATCCGAGCTTCACCTGGCAATCAAGTGGCCACTTGTGTTCCTTAGTTGCCTTTATCCAAAGGAAATTAAAAGTCTGCCTTCTCTACAGAAGGCTCTCTGCAACTTGGAGGAGGGTGCCTAGCTTAAAACTCACAGAGAGACAGGTTGCATGGGATGTTATTTTCCTTGACCTTTGCATTTTAAAGAGATAGCTCCAAGGGTCTTAAGGAAAAAGAAAAAGAAAAAAAAAGAAAGAAAAATCTTGGGCTGTAGAACAGGCAAGATGCTTACAGTCTTAGGGACAGAGAAATACTTTGCTACAAATTAGCTAGAGAAAATTCACTTAGAAGATGGAGGGTTGAGACTTCCCTAAGGGCAGGTGAGGGCCCAGGCCCTTCCTGTACACAGGAACCCCTGCGCCATCCCTGAAATGGCTTACAACAGCCAGAAACGTGTCAACTCATTTTTCTATTAAGGTCTTCATTTTCACTGAACAAATATTTACTTTTAAGGAGTTGAGGGTTTCCATGCTTTCTTTCTCTTGTCCCTCCCTCCCCACCTTCCTCCTCCAGCCAAAAAAAGAACTCATAGTTTTAGGGATTGTTTGTGTATATGGATTCTCATCATCGTATCTAACTTGTTTTGAAGAGAAGTATTTCCATTGTGGGTGTGTCTCACTGTAAATATTTGTTATTTTTTTTTTGTGATTTCGATACTATGTACCATCATATTGTCCTGGCTTTTATAAAGCAAACCATAAATATACAAAGAAAAGAAAATGAGAGGTTGGAAACTTGTCTTCTTCTTTGGGCACCAGGGAAGATTCTATTTTGTTTTATTGTATTTACTCTTACAGAGGACAACACACTGATATGATTTCTCTTTATCATGTTTTGAGTATAACAAAGGGTAGGCTTTATCTTTTTTATAGTAGGTGGCTGAGGAGGGGCGTACAACCAGAGTGTCATCCAATCTGATACAACAGACTGAAAGTCCCCTTTGTCATCTGGGAATTGTTATCTGCTTTCCTGAGACATCATTTCTACAAACTCTGAACTCAGTGAGAGCCTTACGACGTAATTTCAGTCCGATCATAAATAGCACTAGATAATTCTGTTCCAATGCAGTTTACTGTATGACTGCAGCCTGGCCACTGTTTTAGTAAGGTTAGCCTAGACAATGCTATCGTTGAAAGCTAATGCTGAAATCTGGAAGCTTGGGATTCCTTCGTGGCTCAGTGGTAAAGAATCTGCCTGCCAATGCCTGAGACACAGGTTGGATCCCTGATCCATGAAGATCCCACATGCCACGGGGCAACTAAGCTCCTGTGCCACAACTACTGAGTCTGTGATCTAGAACCGGAAAGCAGACCCTGCTCCACAGTGAAGATAGCCTCTGCTTGCCGCAACCAAATAAAAGCCCACAAAGCCACAAAGACCCAGCACAGCCAAAAATCAATTACAAAAGGAAATCCAGGTAGCTTGAAATCATTTGGTTTCATCTAGTCCCATGTTGCATTTCCACTGCAAGTTGGCCCAGGAGATCGGTTCTATGCTGGTACTCAGAAATCCAGGGGTCATGGAGACCCTACAGTGTTATAGCCAAGTTATCTAGAGGATGCGGGTCAGAAGCAGCAGCTAAGGAACCAGATACAAGCTCTTAATCTGTCCAGCTTAGTTCAGTTTGTGAACATATCACTGACCACGGTCTATTGGCCAGTACTTGCCAAGAGGTCCCATCTGACTCCTGGCTGGGCACTATCGTGGTGCAGCCTGGATGCTGGTTTCTGTCCAACTCCAAAAAGCACCTGGCCTCACCCAGTACTGGGCCTCCTTCCTCATAGCAGCATGTATACAGTGACCTCTCGGGGGAGAGGACGGAAAAAGGTCTCTGTCTCTATTCCACTCCCAGCATCTCTGAAGACCCATCACAGTGCTAGGGTTTTGTAGGATGCCCAATGCCACTGCACACCTTCTCCCTCTGCCTTCTTGCCCCTTTACCACAAGACTTTGATCCCAATAGCATTTCCCAACAAGTTTTCTGCAAGCAAATCTTTGATGCAGAGTCTGCTTCCCAGGGAGCTTGACCTATGTGTCACCAAACATATTATAAAATCAGAGTTTTGTTTAAAAGGCAGATGGCTGGTTTTGATCCCAGGCCTATTGAATTTAGAGTACCTATAAGAGAATGGAGGCTGGGAATCTGCATTATTAAAAAGCACCCAGAAAATGATTCTCCTCATTAAACTGACACTAACAATGACAGTTGTAATTACCTTGATTATGTACAAAATTGAAGAGTTGAAGCGATAGTGGTGAGGGAGAAGGGTTCAGAGAATTAGAAGACCTCACGCAGGCTCTTCTGTCAAAAATCATTTATGTTAAAATAGAAAAGTGTCTACAAGCGAACTCCATCAGGAGTAAACAAACCACTTGCAGGAACAAAGATTTTAAATCTACAGACCGTGAAATGTTAGACTGTAATCAGCTACATGAGCCATATGAACATATTTAAAAATAATTTTATATCTCACCTCCGTGATGCCAGAAATGCCCCACCTCAGCCAATCCTTTTCTCTGGTGAGCTTTGGGAATTGTGAACCTGAATGGCCAAATTACCACAGCTGAGCTGAGAAATCAAATCTTTTTTTGAAGTCACTATTCTTCCTGGAGAATTCTTCCTGCAGACTGACATTATCCAAGTGGGTACATAACTACAGGCTTTCTTTCACATTAGACATAAATTAGTTCCCCTCCTCCTTCTCTTTGTTGTTCAGATCTAAACAGAAACTCCAAAAATCTCCATTTATCAAGAATTAACCTGGGGATTTCCCTGGTGGTCCAATGCTTAAGACTCCATACTTTCAATGCAGGAAAGACAAACTGGATGCCTGGTTGGGAACTAAGATCCCACATGCCATGAGACCAAAATTAAATGAATAAATGAAACAAAATGTTAAAAAAATAAGAATTAACCCTTTAAGCATGGACTTATTGCCAAAAGTAAATAAAGGAAGTAAACCATTAAAAAATGGGATTAACCCATTGAGCACTGGCTTATAGATAAGCATACGGTAGCAGGAAGCAAAACGATATGTGCCCCTTATACATTTATCAAAACATCCTCACATATTTTAAATTCAGTAGAAAAGGATCGTATAAGCCCTACAATCAACAGACAGGACTTTGTATAAAGAGTCTTTGTATCAAGAGTCATGTTGTCCAATCTGTTCACACACTGTTGTTGATGCTCTCAACCCTACCTGGCTGGGTCCAGGGACTATAGGCTGGTTGGAAATGTTCCCATACACAGTAACTCCATTTCCATTGCAACAGAATACCAACTATGAGAAAAACAAATGGCCTGTTTTTACGATGATCTTACTTATGATTAATTTTTTCAGTAATATTGACTTCAAAAATATTACATCATTGTTTTCTTGATTATTGTGTTCTCTGGAATCCCCTGAGATTATGTGTCTGAGACAGGTGTCTCACTTCCTTCACCCTAATGTCAGCGCTGATGTCAGGGCTCATTACTTTCATATTCAGGGGCTCACTGTGCATCCCTAATATCTGATATATGTCTTATTTAAAAGCCATAGTGATGTAGTAAAAAGAGTATTAAATTAGCAGTGAGAAAACATGGGTAATGATCCCGTCTCTGGAACTCAGAACTAGGAAAACCATAGACTCATTTATCTTTAGAGCGGTTTTTGGTTTTTTGAGAATAATTATAGCTTTTTTTTTTTTTAATGTGGACCATTTTTAAAGTCTTTATTGAATTTGGTACAATATTGCTTCTGTTTTATTTTCTGACCCTGAGGCATATGAGATTTTAGCTCCCTGACCAGGGATTGAACCCATACTGCCTGCACTGGAAGCTGAAGTCTTAAGCACTGGACAATTAAGGAAGTCCCCTATAACTTGTTTGAGAATTAGACAATGTGAGGTATATGAAAGCACTCTGAAAAAACATAGGTTTTTTTTTTTTTTTTTTTTTTTAGCACATCAGTTTAGTTCAGCTCAGTTCAGTCACTCAGTCCTGTCTGACTCTTTGCGACCCCATGGACTGTAGCACGCCAGACTTCCCTGTCCATCAGTAACTCCATGAGCTTACTCAAACTCATGTCCATTGAGTCAGTGATGCCATCCAACCGCTTCATCCTCTGTCATCCCCCTCTCTTCCTGCCTTCAATCTTTCCCAGCATCAGGATCTTTTCCAATGAGTCAGTTCTTCTCATCAGGTGGCCAAAGTATTGGAGCTTCAGCTTCAGCATGAATATTCAGGACTGATTTCCTTTAGGATGGACTGGTTGGATCTCCTTGCAGTCCAAGGGACTCTTAAGAGTCTTCGCCAACACCACAGTTCAAAAGCATCAATTCTTTGGTGCTCAGTTTCTTCATAGTCCAACTCTCATATCCATACATGACCACAGGAAAAACCATAGCCTTGACTAGATGGACCTTTGTTGGCAAGATAATGTGTCTGGTTTTGATATGCTTCCTAGGTTGGTCATAGCTTTTCTTCCAAACAGCAAATGCCTTTTAATTTCATGGCTGCAGTCACCATCTGCAGACATTTTGGAGCCCCCCAAAATAAAATCTCTCACTGTTTCCATTGCTTCCCCATCTATTTGCCATGAAGTGATGGGACTGGATGCCATGATCTTAGTTTTCTGAATGTTGAGTTTTAAGCCAACTTTTTAAAGTTTTTTTTTCTGATGTTGAGTTTTAAGACAACTTTTCCCCTCTCCTCTTTCACTTTCATCAAGAGGCTCTTTAGTTCTTCTTTGCTTTCTGTCATAAGGGTAGTGTCATCTGCATATCTGAAGTTATTGATATTTCCCCCAGGAATCTTGATTCCAGCTTGTGCTTCATCCAGCCTGGCATTTCACATGATGTACTCTGCATATAAGTTAAATAGCAGAGTGACAATATACAGCCTTGACATACTCCTTACTCAATTTGGAACCAGTCTGTTCTACGTCCAGTTCTAACTGTTGCTTCTTGACCTGCATACAGATTTCTTAGGAGGCAGGTAAGGTGTTCTGATATTCCCACTCTCTTAGAATTTTCCATAGTTTGTTGCGATCCACACAGTCAAAGGCTTTTGCATAGTCAATAAAGCAGAAATAGATATTTTCCTGGAACTCTCTTGCTTTTTTGATGCTCCAACGGATGTTGGCAATGTGATCTCTGGTTCCTCTGCCTCTTCTAAATCCAGCTTGAACATCTGGAAGTTCACAGTTCATGTACTGTTGAAGCCTGGCTTGGTGAATTTTGAGCATTACTATGCTAGTATGTGAAATGAGTGCAATTGTGGGGTAGTTTGAACATTCTTTGGCATTACCTTTCTTTGGGGTTGGGGTGAAAATGGACTTTTCCAGTCCTGTGGCCACTGCTGAGTTTTCCAAATTTGCTAGCATATTGACTGCAGCACTTTCACAGCATCATCTTCTAGGATTTGAAATAGCTCAACTGGAATTCCATCATCTTCACTAGCTTTGTTTGTAGTGATGCTTCCTAAGGCCCACTTGATTTCACATTCCAAGATGTCTGGCTCTAGGTGAGTGATCACATATCGTGGTTATCTGGATCATGAAATCATGCTTTTTGTCAGTGTTGTAGCCCCAAGTTTGAAACATATATAATGAATGTGAGAATGAAAGGAAAGCATTCTAGCTTGATGGCCCAGAAGCTGCTAACTGAAGTATCTTTCTCCTCATCCCTCCCTCCCTCCTATAAAATGTGTTCCTAATTCTCATGCCCTTGGACCAATAAATACTAAGATTTGGGTGGTAGTATCAGAGCAGGGTTTCTAAGAGCAAGCACCTCTAACCAGCACATACACATCATCTGGAAGCTTCTTAGAAATGCAGGTCCCAAGACAACATCCAATAAATTGGGGTCTTTGGCCAGCAGTGTCAGTTTTAACAAGCCTTCCATGCAGTTCAGCTGCAGGACCAGACACTGGACCAGAGGACAGGAAGGGAGGAGCCCAATGTCAGTTTGCCAGGCCATTTGACTGCCAGGCTCTTTGCCAGGACTTTTGAGTGTGTTGTTAAGAATCCTCATGAAATTCCTCTTCTGCCTCTGCCTTTTCATCATTAATTCTCAGGCCACATCTTGTTTCTTTTACTTTTATTCAGCTTTATTAAGTTACAATTGGCAAATAAAATTGTAAAGGATTTAAAGTGTACAATGTAATGGCTTGATACATGTATATTTTGGGAGAATACATCATCCTGTTTTTTTAATATCCTGTCATTTCAGTAAAGTGCAAAACTAAGTGTTTTTATTTAAAATAGAAATCCTGCAGAATAACTGGTATACTATTTACAGGACTTTGCAGGTGATGCTAGTGGTAAAGAACCTGCCTGTCAATGCAGGAGACATAAGAGATGCGAGTTGGATCTCTGAGTTGGGAAGATCCCCTGGAGGAGGGCATGGCAACTCACTCCAGTATTCTTGCTGGGAGAAATCCCATGGACAGAGGAGCCTGGAGTGGACTCAGTTCAGTTCAGTCACTCAGTCAGACTCTTTGTGACCCCATGGACTGCAGCACACCAGGCCTCCCTGTCCATCACCATACCCCAGAGCTTGCTCAAACTCATATCCATGGAGTCTGTGATGCCATCCAACCATCTCATCCTCTGCTGTCCCCTTCTCCTCCCACCTTCAATCTTTCCCAGCATCAGGGTCTTTTCCAATGACTCAGTTCTTCATGTCAAGTGGCCAAAATATTGGAGGTTCGTAGTTGCAGAGTTGGACATGACTGAAAAGACCTAGCACACAGTGATCCAACATATTCCAGAGAATGGTTTGGTCCCACAAGGGCGGATATTGCTGGTGAGTCAAAACAGCCCTGCTTCTATCTTTCATGAGACAGATGCATCAAAACCAATCTTCCTAAGATAATGAGAGGATGATTAGATTTTGCTCCCCGAGACTCTGAAATGGGTCAGGAGAGTAGATTAAGTACACAAAATGCACATTAACTCTGAGGAGGAACTACCTTCAGGCTGAAATTTCTCTCACTGTTCTCTCTCCAGAGCATATCCAGCCACATTGCCAATATCATCAAAGTATTAAATGTATTTTTATAGTAAAAAAAACCCCAACAACATAAAACATAAAAATGTTTTGAACATAAGATCGGTCTGCTGTCGAATTTTAAAGGAGTGATTAAAGTCACGTAATCACTGCTTTCTTTTCTTGAAGGAATATGGTCTTGAATTGCATGAGAAAAGACAAGCACATGTGAATTTCTGTGTTTTTTTTTTTTTTTCATATCACTAAAACTGGTGGAGTGTTAGTGTGGACTTATATCATCTGCCTTTCCAATTCTGTGTTCAGTGACATCACATTGATACAATACCCAGAGTGGGAATGTTTACAGCATGGAAATCATCAAGTGGCATAAATGAAAGCTGTTCCTTGCCCCACTTCTCAACAGTGAGTTTACCAGCATACAATTAATTTATAAAAAATTTATTATTATCAACTTGCATTACAAAAGGCGGGGTCTGGCTGCTCAAACACAAATAAAGAGGTCAAGTTGGTGGAAACAAAAGTTCACATTATTTCAGATGCCTGCAACGGAAATGGGGTAGAGGTGGGATGGGGGGTAGTTGGGATGACAACTGTCCAAAGGCTGACTCCCTCCAACCCACAATCAGTGGGTAAAAACTTTTATAGGCTGAGAGAGGCAGCTACATGTAGAAACAGCACAGTCAGCTCTGACAGTTGTCGTGAAATTTGTCTTTGGTGGTCTGACCGGCAGCATCTTGATTGTTTTAGGAACAATTAACATTCAGTTCCGGGGTCGGTTTGTTTCCATTTCTTTGAGGCCAGTTCTCAGAATTGTGGCAGCTTATGTCGTGGCTACAGTCTGGTCATCGTGCAGTTTAACTTCTCCACCTGATGGGGGTTTCAATGTCTATAAGCCAGTTTAGAGGGTCTGGCTCAGAATATTGTCTAATAGCTCTCGAGGAGGGACTAAGGCTTCCTGACTATGCTTGATAACTACATTATTATTATTTGGTCTGTTTGCCTTTATTTTGCATGACTTCGCTTCTCTGATCACACTTATTTCTTGACTAAAGTTTTTCCACGGATAAAGGCAGGCAGAGGATATGGAGGGGCAAGGACCATAGACAAGCACTCCATTTCACTTGAAAATAGTGTGAATTATTCCCTTGCTGTAAAGTATTCCTCCTTCATGGGAAGGGGATGGTCTGCACCATAGTCTGTACATTTTAAGTGAAGTGAAAGTTGCTCAGTCATGTCCAACTCTTTGATACGCCATGGATCCATGGAATTCTCCAGGCCAGAATACTGAAGTGGGTTCAGTTTAGTTCAGTCGCTCAGTCATGTCTGACTCTTTGCGACCCCATGAATTGCAGCATGCCAGGCCTCCCTGTCCATCACCAACTCCTGGAGTTTACTCAAACTCATGTCCATCAGGTCGGTGATGCCATCCAGCCATCTCATCCTCTGTCATCCCTTTCTTCTCCTGCCCTCAATCCCTCCCAGCATCAGGGTCTTTTCCATGGAGTCAACTCTTCACATGAGGTGGCCAAAGTATTGGAGTTTCAGCTTTAGCATCAGTCCTTCCAATGAACACCCTTTAGAATGGACTGGTTGGACGTCCTTGCAGTCCAAGGGACTCTCAAGAGTCTTCTCCAACACCACAGTTCAAAAGCATCACTTCTTCGGCACTCAGCTTTCTTCACAGTCCAACTCTCGCATCCACACACGACCACTGGAAAAACCATAGCCTTGACTAGATGGACTTTTGTTGGCAAAGTAATGTCTCTGCTTTTTCATATGCTATCTAGATTGGTCATAAGTAGCCTTTCCCTTCTCCAGGGGATCTTCCCAACCCAGGGATCAACCCAGGTCTCCCGCATTGCAGGTGGATTCTTTACTAGCTGAGCCACAAGGATAAAAATGCAGGGTTTTAGGTACAAGCTAAATACAGATAAGGTAAAGACATGAAATTGTTGTCTTTCATAAATGGGTTGTGAAATGAGTATGTCCATTTTAAAGCAGTAGTGTGGGCCAGGAAAAGTACCCACGAGCAGTGACAGAGGATGAAGAGGTAACCAGGAGGGGGTCAAAGTCAGCTCTCATTCCAGGGCCTCTACATCTTCACACACTCTTTGAGTTCAGCTCACCCCCTCCCATCCCACCCTCCCCTCCCCTCCCCCCCCCCCCCCCACCTTGAATCAGTCCCTCTTCTCTCTGCTCTGTCCTCTTTGGAATGAGACTAGGGTGCTGTGGATTTAACAGCCCGTCACCCAGCTTTCCCACCAATCTGGTTTTTCCTGGCTTTTTAACACCCACCCCAGGGTTTTAAGTGAAGTGATTTGCAATACACAAATCTAGAGAAATCTCATTTTAGATAGGGGGAGACTGATACTCGGTGAAGCAAAGATTAAATGAAAGTGTTATTTGCTCAGTCATGTCCAAATCTTTTGCAACCCCATGGACTGTAGCCCACCTACCTCCTCTATCCATGGGGTTCTCCAGGCAAAAATACTGGAGCGGCTTGCCATTCCCTTCACTAGGGGTCTTCCAGACCCAGGGATCAAACCTGAGTCTCCTGCATTGCAAGCAAATTCTTCACCATTTGAGCCAAATAGGGAGTTTAAGGGCTTCCCTTGTAGCTCAGTTGGTAAAGAATCTGCTTGTAATGCAGGAGACCAAGGTTCAATTCTTGGGTAGGGAGTATTCTTGCCTGGAGAATCCCATGGACAGAGGAGCCTGATGGGCTACAATCCATGGGGTCCCAAGAGTTGGACACAAATTAGCGACAAAACCACCACCACTGCCAGGGAGTTTAAAAATCTTTATTTTTTTGTGGTTACTTTCTTCCCTGCTATGAATTCTCAAATATGCATGGTGTGGGAGGCCCTGAGGAGGAAGATACTTGATTCAGATAGCTAACTAACACAGCCTTTATGGTTCCTCTCAGCTAGACTAAACTTCAGACCATTTTCTTCCTGACTCTGGACCTCTGAGCTCCCTTTTCTTAGAACATTTACTTTAGAGAACTTATCATTGTAAATCCTTCCTCTGCCCCTTTGAGGTGTAAATCTTTTTCAAAAGCCTGTTTCTAGTTTTATAGCCTATGAATGTCTTTCTCAAGGACCCAGGAGCCTAGCCTTTGAGATGAGATTGTAAAGAAAGGTGGTGACTATCTCCTAGTCTGGGGGGCTGGGGGAAGAGCCTAACTACAGAGGGCTCCAAATTTAGCTCCTAAAAAATCTGCCTGCAATGCATAAGACTAGGGTTCAATCCCTGGACTGGGAAGATCCGCTGGAGAAAGGAATAAATGAAACGCTAACGGAATATATGAAATGGTAACCCACTCCAGTATTCTTGCCTGGAGAATCCCATGGACAGAAGAGCCTGGCGGGCTACAACCCATGGAGTTGCAAAGACTCTGACAGGACTGAGCGACCAACACTTTCACTTTTTTTTGCATTTTACAATTTGACTTTTTGTCAAATTGTAAAACTGTAGTTTTTACAACAGGAAAAGTTTACTTTCTGTTTGGATAAAACCAATTAGCAAACACACTGGCCTAAGATACTCGCCTCAGGCCAGACTTTTGTTTTAGGGAATTGAACATAGATTCAGTTTTTAACTCTTTCCCCTATTGCAATAGCCTTGGATAAAGTCTTCTTTACCTGTTTAATTCTGATGCAAATCGAAAGCTTGATTCTGCCACTTAATTTGAAATTATTATAGCTCTGTAAAATTAGGTCTATAAAATGGCGATTATAATACTAATGTCAGAATTATTCTGATAATCAAATGAGCTAACATAAGAAATGCTTTTAGCACAGTGCCTGACTCCTAGTAAGTACTGGCAATGATGATAATAATAATAATAAATAATAAGTGCTGTTGTTACATCACTTAATTATCAGTGTGGACATTGAATTGACATTTTTCTCTGTCTCGAAATGGCCATATAGTCTACTATAATAATGCTATTATCATAATTCTTTTTCTTTTCATTGCAGGGCTAACATCTGAGGATCATTATGCAATTAAGTAAATTCCTGACTACTTAGGGACATTTAGCTATCGTGCAAATTAATCTTTTCACCTTTTATGTTAGACTTGGTTCACACATGGCTTTTTCACTGGCAATTAGCACTTCCTCTGTTTGGACTGCCACTGCCAAATTATTAACATCTCTCCAGAGGAGATCAAGGAAAGGGAAAGAGAGAAAACTCAAAAAACTCAGTTGCCAGCAGTACTTTGGAGCACTGAATTAAAGTGATTCTGAGCAGTTATGATCAAGGCTTCTGTCTTTTGATACATTTCTGGCTTTTTGCCCCAACAGCTCCACACAAGTCTAGTGGACCCTTGGCTCTGGATCAGAGATAAGGACATTTTAATTTTATTTTTTGTGAAGGTGGGTGAGTTCTTTTGACTCTCACTAACCTGAAATTCAGTTCATTTCTGAAAATGTATGCTTTGAGAATTGCAGAGGAACCAGAGACCAAATTGTCAACATCCCTTGGATCTCAAAAATGCAAAAGAATACATGAAAAACATCTAACTCTGATTTATTGATTAGGGCAAACCCTTTGACTGTGTAGATCACAACAAACTGTGGAAAATTCTTCAAGAGATGGGCATACCAGACCACTTTACCTGCCTCCGGGGAAATCTGTATGCAGGTCAAGAAGCAACAGTTAGACTTGGACTTGGAACAATAGACTGGTTCCAAATTGAGTAAGCAGTATGTCAAGGCTGTATATTGTCACCCTGCTTATTTAGCTTCTATGCAGAGTACATCATGTGAAATGCCAGGCTGGATGAAGCACAAGCTGGAATCAAGATTGCAAGGAGAAATATCAATAACCTCAGATACACAGATGACACCACCCTTATGGCAGAAAGCAAAGAAGAACTACAGAGCCTCTTGATGAAAGTGAAAGAGGAGAGTGAAAAAGCTGGCTTAAAACTCAACATTCAAGAAACAATATCATGGCATCTGGTCCCATCACTTCATGGGAAATAGATGGGGAAACAATAGAAACAGTGACAGACTTTATTTTTTGGGCTCCAAAATCACTACAGATGGTGACTGTAGCCATGAAATTAAAAGATGCTTGCTCCTTAGAAGAAAAGCTATGACCAGCCTAGACAGCATATTAAAAAGCAAAGACCTTATCTCGCCAGCAAAGGTCCATCTAGTCAAAGCTATGGTTTTTCCAGTAGTCATGTATGGATGTGAGAGTTGGACTGTGAAGAAAGCTGAGGGCCAAAGAATTGATGCTTTTGAACTGTGGTGTTGGAGAAGTCTCTTGAGAGTCCCTTGGACTGCAAGGAGATCCAACCTGTCCATCCTAAAGGAAATCAGTCCTGAATACTCATTGAAAGAACTGATGTTGAAGCTGAAACTCCAATACTTTGGCCACCTGATGCGAAGAACTGACTCACTGGAAAAAACACTGATGCAGGGAAAAGATTGAAGGCAGGAGGAGAAGGGGACAGCAGAGAATGAGATGGTTGGATGGCATCACTGACTCAGTGGATATGAGTTTGAGCAAGCTTTGGGAGTTGGTGATGGACAGGGAAGCCTGGCATGGTGCAGTCCATGGAGTCGCAAAGAGTTGGACACGACTGAGCAACTGGCCTGAACTGAATAAAGTACACCCAGCACCACAGTTTGAATAAATATGTCTATTTAATAATTTCATTTCAATTGGGCCCAATGGAACATAAATAAAAAGATTTTTTTTTTTAACTTTGATATGGTGGTAGTGGCAGTTTAGTCGCTAAGTCCTAACTCACTCATTGCCATAGTTCAGAATTTCTGTTGGCAGGTTTGAGAAGCCATAGAAATGCACAGTTCGGTTTTATAATGCTTGATTAAAACTGCATTATAATGATAACATTTTGTCTCTGTTGAAATTTTTTAAAAAAATACTTGCTTAAAAATCCATTTACTCTTTGATGTTTTTCAGCTTCCAGGCCTGTTAGCAAACACTGCTGACCAACACCTACTGAGGGCAGGTTAATTAGGTCTTCCAAAATCAGTGTGGAAAGATTAAAATCTTGAAAACTATGATAACTCTCTCTGCACCCCATCTTTGTTTTAACTCCATATGTGAGCTTTATTGAAAAAGATCACTTGTCAGAGATTAAGACTGAAAAGTAAGCTTTACTATTTTTTCTTGTTTTCAGAAATATAAAAAATACATCAAAGAATATTTTTTTGTCATTATTTTGCCTTTTGATTCTTTATAGTCAAAGACATATATTAAAGTAGATCCACGTGGTTGTACTGGTAAGATAAAAAGAAAAAAATTATTGTACAATACACAGGATAAGGGGAGATGACCGATGTTGAGAAACATTCCAGTTTCCAGTATTCTGAACACAATTGCAAAGGGATAGCTGATTCTTCCATCTACCAGATGGTCCTTGCATGATATTCCAGAAATGAGATTTACAGTCTCAAGGGACCTCAGATATGAGGGGTAAAAGTGTCTTCCTTTTTCTTCTGGGAGTTCTTAAAGCAAATTCTCCAGTTCTCAAAGCGAAAAAATGACCTCATAAAGGTTTTTGGGCCATGCCTTTTTCTGGAAAATCTTAATGTTCTTACATAGTCTCAAGAAAAAGCCCGGTTGACTAAATTTCAGTCATTCATTAGCATGGGAATAACACAGTGAGGAAAAGTGTGATGTAGTGAAGCAAAGACCCTTGTGCTTAAAAAACAAAAACAAAAGCAAAATTTGCCTATTGAAATTCCTTACACAAAAGCCTCATGGGCCCCTGTGAGGTTTTAAGCAAGTCTATATGGGATGAAAGAATATATTCTGCCCAAGTTGTGGTTATAGAACCACTCCAGCTTACAGGGGTATAATTAAAGCTGTTTCAATCACTTATGTCAGTCGGAGTTTGGCTTCTAATGGAACGTGAACATGCATCTTGTGTGGAGAGAGGATAGTCACTGGCTAAAATTTGTGGAATGTTAAACTCATTTTAAAGAATTGTTCATGTTACCATAATGAAAATTCATGATTGGTCACTCTAGATCTGAAAATAAGCTCATGTTTATAAACCTCAGGCATTTATATTTTGAGTATGACATAACTATATCAGTGTAGCCTGTAATATATAGTTGCGTCAGAATATCCCTTTGTAGCCTAATTTTTATAATGTTATATATATATTTAAGTATAAATATCAGTCTAGAATTCCATTTTCAAAGTGTATCACACAATCTCTGTATTAACTGAAAGTATTTTAAAATCATATTCAGTCCTACTTTTATTTAGTTAAAATCATCTATTTAGTTTTCTGTACTTTCTAGGTGGCTCAGTGGTAAAGAACCCACCTGCCAGTGCCAGAGACATAAGAGACACAAGTTCAGTTCCTGGGTCAGGAAGATCCCCTGGGGGAGAGCATGGCAACCCACTCCAGTATTCTTGCCTGGAGAATCCTACAGACAGAGGAGCCTGGTGGGCTATGGTTCATAGCCCAAAGAGTCAGATATGACTGAAGCGATTTAGCACGCATATACTTTTATACACTTTGAATTAGTTATTTATACAACGAAACATATAATATATCCACTGCTGCTGCTACTGCTGCTAAGATGCTTCAGTTGTGTCCAACTCTGTGAGACCCCATAGATGGCAGCCTACCAGGCTCCCCCATCCCTGGAATTCTCCAGGCAAGAACACTGGAGCGGGTTGCCATTTCTTTCTCCAATGCATGAAAGTGAAAAGTGAAGGTGAAGTCTCTTAGTCGTGTCCAACTCTAAGTGACCCCATGAACTCTAGCCTACCAGGCTCCTCCATCCATGGGATTTTCCAGGCAAGAGTACTGGAGTGGGTTGCCATTGCCTTCTCTGAATATATCCACTAAAGGTCTACAAATAGATGGGAGTGAATGAGATCAAGGAAAAGGTATATGGCCAGACATATTAAAAGTATCATTACTCCTTTTTCTAAAAATACACTAATAAAAATGTCTTCATCTTGTTATAGTTTAAATATTGCTTTATTTATTTACCTTATTTGGTTGGCAAAGTCTTTTAAAAAACTAGTGTCTACAACTCTTTTTCTTCTGCTATATCCTTAGTAAATGGCTATATTTACTTCTGTTTGTTTTATCCAATCAACATTTATGTGAAAGTTGCTCAGTCATGTCCACTCTTTGTGACTGAGTGGTCCATAGCCCACCAGGCTCCTTTGTCTGTGAGATTCTCCAGGCAAGAATACTGGAGAGGATAGCCATTATATAACAAAGTATAGAAATTCTTCAGGATTCTTTACTTTACCAGATATTATAACTTCCTTGCTGTAAAATATCCACGTCCAAGTTTCAAAAGTCATTTTGTGAGCCTAATTTTCAAATCTATATTGTTTATTTTAGTCATTATTGAATTTCCAAATCTATATTGGTAAGAATTAACATAACTTTCTACAAATACAGAGATCATGCAAAGTACGTGTTTTTCGATCTTAATTCATCATCTCACCCAGGACTTCTCTTCCATAAACTTAAGATTCAGGGTACACTGTGTCCTATCACAGTCCTAAAGGGATCTTTTGTGGGTGAGCCTTTATCATCCTCCAAATCCACATTGTAGAAGAGTTGGTTGCTTTCTACATTCTTAACTCTTTTGTCCCATTCGTTTTGCCTGAACTTCAGTGGTAATCCTCTAAGTAAGTAATTCATGATTTGGACCAAAATATCCCTTTTAGCACTATCCACCAGTGCTTTGGTTTATCCCTATTGCATTTCCTTTGAGACAGTTATTTAATAACACCTTCTCTATTTCCTGTCTTTGAAACATTTACCGCACCCTCACCTTTAGGTCCTGAGTGTGAGTCCTGTTTTCGCTCACGAGTTCCCTCTGCTGTCTCTGCTGTTGCTAAAGATGAGCCAGTAATCCTGGAAAAGCCTCAGTCTCCATTTGTGTACCAGATTCTTTCTTCTACCAAAAGATAGTGCCCTGAGTATTTTCTCTTATTTCTACTGCATTACCAAAATTCCCTTCATGAACATATCCATCAACATAAAACACTCTCATAAATTCTACTTTCCTAAAAACATCAACAAAAGATCCTCTCTCTTGACCCAAATCTTCTCTACCTATTTTCTCATTCTCCCTTTCAGCAAAACGTTTTTACAAAGTTGTCTGTTTACTGCCTATAACTGATTTTCTTTCATTCTTTCTTTAAGTAAGGTGATGATGTAATTCATTGGCTAACCATAATATTATTGAGAACAAAAACAAATGCCGTTAACTGTTAGTGAAGTTTAATGTAAACCTAGATTGTCTCAGGCAGATGAGACATATGGAGTCCTTTTCTAAATTCATTTCAGAGATGCTTAATCTTCATTAATCCCCCAACCTGCTCTTTTCCAAGTCAACAGCAATCTCTATTTTGCCAAATAACAATGATTAATTCTCAGTTGGCCTCTTAGTTGTCCTGTTAGTAGCATTTGATCACTCTTTCTCCCTGAAAGCATTTTTCCACAGTGCTTGCAAGATACTAGCTCCCTTGGTCTTTCCATTTCCCTCACTGCTCCTTCTTCATCCCTCTGACCATTTCAGTCTTGGGGTACCCTACAGCATGTGTGCTGTTTGACTCTTTTCTCAATTTTATCTCTATTCACACTTTTGATGGTTTGTGGTCCCATGGCTTTAAAATGGCATAGTTAAGTTAATTGATCCAAAATTTAAGTTACAGCTTGTCCTCTCCTCTGTTGTTCAGGCTCATTTATTAAACCACTTATTCACCATTTCATCTTGGGTTTCTAATAGGCATATAAAATGTACTATGGCCCAAACAAGTTCCTGCTTTCTGTACTCAAAACCAGATCTATTTGCAGACTTCTCAATTTCAATTAAGTTCAGTTCAGTTGCTCAGTTGTGTCCCACTCTTTGCGACCCCATGGACTGCAGCACACCAGGCTTCCCTGTCCATCACCAACTCCCAGAGTTTATTCAGACTTATATCCATTGAATCAGTGTTGTCATCCAACCATCTCATCCTCTGTCATCCCCTTCTCCTCCTGTCCTCAATCTTTCCCAGCATCAGGGTCTTTTCCAGTGAGTCAGTTCTTCACATCAGGTGGCCAAAGTATTGGAGTTTCAGCTTCAGCATCAGTCCCTCCAATGAATATTAAGGAGTGATTTACCTCAGGATGGACTGGTTGGATCTCCTTGCATTCCAAGGGACTCTCAAGAGTCTTCCAACACCACAGTTCAAAAGCATCACTTCTTCGGTGCTCAGCTTTCTTTATAGTTAAACACTCACATCTATACATGGCTACTGGAAAAACCATAGCTTTGACCAGATGGACCTTTGCTGGCAAAATAACGTCTCTGCTTTTTAAAATGCTGTCTAGGTTGGTCATAGCTTTTCTTCCAAGGAGCAAGCATCTTTTAATTTCATGGCTACAGTCACCATCTGCAGTGATTTTGGAGCCCCCCAAAGTAAGTCTGTCCCTGTTTCCACCCTTTCCCCATCTGTTTACCATGAGGTGATGAGATTGATGTCATGATCTTAATTTTCTGAATGTTGAGCTTTAAGCCAATTTTTCACTCTCCTCTTTCACTTTCATCAAGAGGCTCTTTAGTCCTTCTTCGCTTTCTGCCTTAAGGGTGGTATCATCTGCATATCCGAGGTTATTGATATTTCTCCTGGCAATCTTGAATCCAGCTTTACTTCATCCAGTCCAGCATTTTTTATGATGTACTCTGCATATAAGTTAAATAAGCATGGTGAAGTTAAATACAGCCTTGACATACTCCTTTTCCTATTTGGAACCAGTCTGTTGTTCCATGTCTAGTTCTAACTGTTGCTTCTTGACCTGCATACAGATTTCTCAGGAGGCAGGTAAGGTGGTCTGGTATTCCCATCTCTTTCAGAATTTTCCACATTTTATTGTAATCCACACAGTCAAAGTCTTTGGCATAGTCAATAAGACAGAAGTAGATATTTCTCTGGAACTCTCTTGCTTTTTCTATGATCTAGCAGATATCAGCAATTTGATCTCTGGTTCCTGTGCCTTTTCTAAATCTAGCTTGAATATCTGAAAGTTCACGGTTCATGTACTTTTGAAGCCTGACTTGGAGAATTTAAGAGCATGTGAGATAAGTGTGGTAGTTTGAGGATTCTTTGGCATTGCCTTTCTTTGAGATTGGAATGAAAACTGACCTTTTCCAGCCTTGAGGCCACTGCTGAGTTTGCCAAATTTCTGGCATATTGAGTGCAGCACTTTCACAGTATCATCTTTTAGGATTTGAAATAGCTCAACTAGAATTCCATCACCTCCACTAGCTTTTCATGCAAAGATGAGCAAAGTAAAGGACAGAAATGGTCTAGACCAAACAAAAGCTTCTCAATTTCAGTTGATGACAATTCTATCGCTCAAATTTCTCAGGCCAAACCATATATTTGTGTCTGACACCATTCTTTCTCACACATCCTATATTTGACCACTCTATCCTGACTCAGTTTTCTTTGATTTACTTTTTATCACAGTAGTTATAATGCATTCTAATACAATCATCCTTTAAAAAAAATTATTTTATTTTTATTTCTTATACTTAAATATTGGGCTTCTTAGGTGGTGCTAGAGGTAATGAGTCTGCCTGCTAATGTAGGAGAAGCAAGAGACACAGATCTGATCCCTGGGTCAGGAAGATCTCATGGAGGAGGGAATGGGAACCCACTCCAGTATTCTGGCCTGGAAAATACCATGCACAGAAGAACCTGGCAGTCCATGGGGCCAGGCACGAGTCAGACAAGACTGAAGGACTGAGCATAACCACATACTTAGATATTATTATGCTATTATAAGTTATTATTATATAATTTATCTGTTTCAGTATTTTAATATTGACTATCTCTACCAGGACTTGATAACTCTGAGGATATTTTGTCTGTTTTATTAATTATAGTATTTCCAGGTCCTAGAATTCTCCCTGTCAACTACAAGTTGACATAATAAATAATTGTTTAAAAAATGAGTAAATGAATGAATAAATTTATTTTCCATTAATATTACTTCTAAACTTTATCATTTTTTATATAAGAAGTTTATTTAAATCAACAATCTGATCAAGTTTCTCTCTTAATAGCAAGAAGAATTAGGTCCAAACTCTTCAGCCTGGAGAAAGAACTTTATAAATGTGTATGTACACATTTAATTTTTTAGTGTTTCCTATGTTTCTGTTTTAGGAAACACTAAAAAATTAAACGTGTACATACACATTTATAGAATGGCAATCCACTCCAGTATTCTTGCTTGGAGAACCCCATGGACAGAGGAGCCTGGTGGGCTACAGTCCATAGGGTTGCACAGAGTTGGACATGACTGAAGTGGCTACACACACACACACACGCACACACACACACACACGTGTTTCTCTTTTCAGCATGCATACACATCTTTACATGTCTGTCTAAAAATATATCTGTTCTTTTTGGGGCTTTTGCATGTGTTACTTCCTTTTTATACAATGACTTGCCTTTACTCTTTTCTGTTGTCAAAGTTTCCACCTTTCCCAATATTTTCTCTAACCAAGCATTCTTTAGAAATATTCTTATTTACTCCTCTATTAGCATAATAAGTATTTTGCATCTATTATATAGCATAAGTGACAGCAGCCTTTGAAGTAGAGAATCATTTATATATGTGCCTCTGCATGAGACTGCACAGTACCCACTATTTACTCTCATTGTCTCTATCTTTATTTTAAATCACCCACTTTGCCTACTTCAGAGTTTCATATAAAATACTTGCTCTGGAGACATTTGTGATATGTAAATATTTCAAGATCTGAAGCAAGAAAGCCAACTGAAAGACAATTTTAAAATAGTTTCTGCTGTGCTCAAGATTTAGCTATTTATCTATTCAGAACTCTTTTTGTGTTGTTGTTTTTTAAACCCCAGTGGTAGTGAACTACAGGTTATAATCATAAAGCTAGAAGAATCCTACATTTTAAGTCAAGAAAGTGTATTTTCCATAAATAATTTAAAAACTGTAGTATTTTCAATCTGTTGCATTGAAAGGAACTTTTGTTTTGTTTTGTTTTTCTTTAAGAAACTTCTAGGTATTTGGGTCAACAAAATTATTTTGAAAATATTTTCTTATGGAAAGTAGCCCAAAATAGATGGTGCCATGAGGCTTAATTTGCTGCTTCTCAGGACAGAAATTCAATGGCGTTCAACAGCTTTGCAATATTCACCAGGAAACTATGCTGTGCCAAGTACAAATGCTTTAGATGCAGAGCCTGGAGGTGCAGAGCCTATCAAAGTGGAGACTCTTGGAAGTGGGGGCCCAGAAGGAGAGAAGATGCTGTCAGTAGACAACTTGCAGGAGAGCATTATGTGCTGCTTTGAGGCCATCACATTGCATCTCACCATCAGAGCTGCAGTCTTCCACGATGGCCTTGTGGGTAAAGAATCTGCCTGCAATGCAGGAGACACGGATTCAATTCCTGGGTCAGGACGATCCCCTGGAGGAGGAAATGGCAACCCACTCCAGTATTCTCACCTGAAAAATCCCATGGGCCTGGCAGACCACAGTCCATAGAGTTGCAGAGTTGAACATGATTGAGTGACCGAGCCCATCAGAGCTACAGATATTCAGGAGAGCAAGAGAGCTGAGATCCCCTTATTCACATCTATGATCTGTGCGAGGTGTATTAACCAGTTACCTTAACAATCTTGGTTTGATCTTATCAGAGTATTAACTACTGAGCTTGGGTTCACTTGCTGGAAAGGGTGTCACATGTTTTGTTTGGTATTTCCAAGTGATAGGATTCTTAGTACAAAGCATACAAATGTATGAACATCAGCAGTAAGCATGCAGTATGTAAGTAGTGTTGACTGTGAGTTTTTGCATCCTTGAGATTAAAAAGACGGATGACTTTAGCCAACAAATCTACAGTGGGAAAGTTGTCTGCAATAGTTTGAGGCTTGAAAAACTTAGAACAGACGGTGCTATTGGGACATGAAGAAGTCAGAAGGTTATCACGACTTCCAACAGCACTGGAGCCTATGAGAGAGGAGAAACTTTGATGTGATAGGAGCCAGCTAGCTTGACCTTGATCTTCTCTGTCCTCCATAACCCAGGCATCCCAGTTCCTTATTTAAGAGCCAGTTGTCAGGGGGCCGACATCTGTGGTTATGTGGCATATGTGAGTTGCAATATACTTGGTGGGTAAGGGATAAATTTCTGCACCCCTCTTCCTAGAGTTATTAATAATCAATTGAATGTTAGTGTCTTTTAGGCCAAATTCAAAGTGCAGCATTGAAGACTTACTCAAAACACCATGAAACTGAGCTTGTGGCTATCTCAAAAATAGCTTACATGTGAGCTTCTTTTTATTCTGACACTGTTTCCACTAAAATTCATAGGAGGAAAAAGGCATAAAAATGTCTGTGGTTTTTCTGAATGGAAATACCACCAGGGAATGATCTCAGTTATGGAAGAAACTACTCTAAAATTCTGGAAAAGCCATAAAAATCATTTTTCCTTGTCTTTTTATTTTTTTCCCTCTAGTAAAGAAAGGAAGGTCAGCCAAAATTTTCAAAAGCATTCAGTGATGAAAGTCTGCATTCTTGGTAAATTTTTAAATTATCCTGTTTTTCAATAAAACTTTTCTATAAAGTTGGCTAAGCCATATGCCTCTGAGGTTTAAAAAAAAATGCAGGATAAGTTTTAAAAGCTTTGCGTGAATTTATCAGCAGTAAACTATGCTCACATAACTTTCAAAGCTCCTTTATAAACAATGCTTGATGAGTAACAATTCCCAAGAAAAATTAAACTATCTCTTAGTAACCCTTTAGTCTAAATATTCACTTGGAGGGCTTTGTAGAATGGGAGAAAAAGAGAGGTTGTGTACATGTGTTCATGTGAGCTAGAAAGGAAAGGAAAACTGATCTTTTCATATAGATTCAAGAAGCGAGTTTCTCTTTCATCATTTCCATAATAGCTAAAAGTTTCACAGTGAGACGGTGTAGGGCCTGGTCAGCCTGAGAAGACTGGTTCCAACATATACCTTGGAATATATACTGGTTCCAACACATATCTGACTGGCTCCCCCAAGTCAGGCAGCCATGCTGAGGTTTCTCGGGAACTGTGACATGCAAAGTTGTGATGGTTAAATTTTATCCCCTTAACTGCCAGAGGTTATACAGTCTCCCCACCAATGAAGGGGAGATTGCTTGAGTGATATTAACAGTGAATGAAGACTTCCCTGGTGGTTCAGTGGTTAAGAATCTACCTTGCAATGTAGGGGATGCAGATTCGATTCCTGGTTCAGGAAGGTCCCACATGTCAGGGAGCAACTGAGCCCAGGCCCCACAGCTACTGAGCCTGTTCTCTAGAGCACTTGAACCACAGCTACATGCCCCAGAACCCAGGCTTCAGAACAAGGGAAGCCACCGCAATGAGAAACCCATGTACTGCAACTAGAGAAAGCCCTTGCGCAGCAATGAAGACCTAGCACAGCCAAAAAAATAAATAAATAAAATAAATAAATAAATATTTTAAAAATATGACTTTTAACAGTGAATGAGGTACCATGCACACGCAGATATGGCAACAATTTTCTGCTTAGCTCAAATGCCCTCACCGGTTATAGAATCAAAACTCAGGGAGTTAAGAGAAACTGCTTTTCTCCCAGGAACCTACACTGAGAGCATGGTAAATGGCCTACCATCTTCATCAGAGAGGCAAGGAAGATGAGATTGAATTAAGGCATCTATAACGGACTTTATTTTCAGTAATTCCCAGCAGTCCCCTTCTTAGAACCCTCAATATTTGACTTAACCACTATGTTTCACATAGTCAAGGGAACAAAAGCTTTTACTAAGAGAACCTATAGATGTATATTTTATATATCCCATGGTCAAATCTCCTCTCACATCTGGCAGTGTGCAGAACTGTGATGTATCTATCATCATTGATGTCATTCCCAGAGGAGAAGACTGAAGATCAGATAGATATAAGAATTGGCCATGAAGATATCCAATCAACAGGTTTTAATATTCCAGCAACTCACCCAATACCTACCTGCTGGAGGAGGTCATTGAGAAAATGTGACCATGTGGACCCGCAGGCTGGACCAGGTGATGCTCCTTACCCCCACCCCCACCCCCACCCCTCACCTCCAGCATGGTCCCATCCTTGGGGTGTACTTTCCACCTACTAGGCCTCAGTTAGCAGCCATTTCAAGGAAGTAAACTCACTGTTTCATTGAGACCCTCTAGATTGAAAAGTGGTGGAATCCCATCAGAGCCTGTGCATAGACTTACAGGATTCAGCAGGGAGAGAGACTGAATCCTTTGAAACTCCCCAAGATTAGCCATATAAACCCTAGTCCCCTTACTTTAAAAAAAATTTAATTTATTTTTTAATTGGAGGAAAATCGCTTTACGACATTGTATTGGTTTCTGCCATACAAGGAAGGGAGTCGGTTACATTTACACGTATACCTCTCGCTCTTGAGCCTCCTTCCCTCCCCCATCCCACACCTCTAGGTTGTCGCAGAGAGCCAGGGTGGGCTCCCTGTGACTGCCACCTACCAGTCTGGAGTGATTAGCCTCTTTTTGGGGTCTCTCCCTGCCTCCATGTACAGGGGTCAGTTTCAGAATTTACTCAGGAAAATGTAGACCCTATAGAGTGTATAAACGTTCCAAATCCCCCAGCCCTCTCCCCAGGTGGCCCCTGCATCCTGTAGAGAGGGAGTGGGGGACATTCCCACCAACGCCTGATGTGCAGGTGGGTCTGGTCTAAGCCACCTGTGCACAGGGAATGCAGTCACTGCTCAGCTCAACACTGGCACTGTCTGCAAGGACACAGGGGTGAACCGCAGCAGCCAGTGGGCTGAACTCAGAGGATTTGGCTGGTGATCACTCGTGAAGCTGGCCATTAACCCTTTACACTGACCGATGGGCTATCCTAAAGGGTTTGACTCTGTGGCTTGGATAGTGGGATGATCATGAATAAACTCCTGTAGGGTCAAGATGTTTGAAAAGACATTTAGGTTCACCTGCAAGAGCCTGAGTTCCATGTCCTGACTCGTGAGGCATGGACACCGCCTGGCAGTTGGGAAGCTGATGCCCTGGTCTAGTTGTGAACCTGAGCACCTGAGCCTACAGGAGGTCCAACTGATGGACTGCAAAGGAAGAGCAGCCACCGCAGCCCCCAGGAGTGATGGTGTTTCGTCAAGGGTGCCGGATTGCCCTTGAACTACAGTGACTCGGTCAATGCAGTAACAGGACATCCCGTGTGTTCTAAACAACCCAAGGCAGCTGCCAAAGGAGTCTGGCGCCATTCGCAGGAGTTCCCAACCAGTGAGGAGTTGGCAAATTGGCTATACTGACCCCCTCTGCCTCTGAGTGAAGGTTCTAAATATACTTGATCTGTGTGGACACCAAGTCAGGTCTGATGCAAGCTTTTCCCTGTCACCATGCCAAAGAGGGTGCCCCCAAAACAGGATTAAAGAGGCTGAGTACCACTTGCAAAGACCCTCCTCAAATAGCCGGTGATAAGAAGGGGGTCACATGCCAAAGGTTATGATATGCAAGACTGATGGACAAAAGAGCCCTTGTGGGTATGCTTGCCTCATTGCTGCAGTATCTGCCTCCAGGGCAGCCAGAGAGCAGCCCACGAGCCTCCTCCCGGCTGCCTTAGCGCTTTGGTGACCCCTCAGGGCCCACGGGGGTCGTGTGAGATGTAAGAGCCCTTCACGAGGGGCGGTGTTAGAGGAGGTCTTGGAGAGGCCATGACCACAGAGTGACTCCCTGGACCCAGGAAGGCTCCTCCCCACCCTGCCCTGGGGATGTATGTACATCCCTGGGGATGTAACTTTCACCCTCTAAAACCAAAGGCCAAAGGCGGAGCCATTTCAAGGACATCAGCCTTGAGAGACCAGTGTGGGGCTGAGATCCTCTTGGCTAAATCCAGGACAGAATACTGTTAAAATCCTCTAAATAAGCTCAAGACTTTGGCTGGGGGTGCAGAGACCGGCTTAACCTGGCAGAGTCCAAGACAAGCCCTGTAGGTAAGTAAGTTTCCTCTCTCATGAAACCTGCCATCTACCCTTCCAGAATGATCCACCTCTGCCTCTGGTCTCCCCTTGCCCTCTGAGTCCCATGACCAGTTTTAGATTTCAGCTGGGTCATCCCTGAGTTTTCCAACCAGCACTACTCAGACCTTCAGCTGCAAACCGATGCACGTTTACACAACAATCCGTAGATCTAGGAGCAGTATAGTTAGCTGGGTGACAGAGAGAGAGACAGAGAGGCACTCACCCACTGACTATATAGTTTCATCCATTTCTACTGAAATTTGGGAACTTTACTCTTTGAAAAAGTTCAGAAAAATAATTCTCAAACAATGATCTCAGCATATGCAATTCTTCTGATTGAATAGAGCCATTCTGTGAAATTGCCTACTGATACTGACTCTCTAATTCATAGAAGTAAAACACCTTTTGTGTCAACAGTTGAGGATTAACATTTTGTCTCTATCACTGAGCATTAAGAGTGACCTTGGGTGGATTGGAGAATCCTATGGACAGCGGAGCTGGGTGGGCTGCAGTTCATAGGGTCACAAAGAATCGGACATGACTGAAGCAACTTAGCATGCATGCATGCAGGGTGGGTTGTTTATTTTCCCATTGTGAGCCCATTTCTTCACCTGGAAAATTGTAAAATGAATACATATTCTGCAATGTCATGCTAAGCATCAGGAGAAACACCTACAACATCTAGTGCTCTATCAACAGAGTAGACATTAAAAAATTAATAATTTTCTTTTTTTTTTCTCATTTCACATTTCTCCAGGCTACAACATTCTTTTGTGTTTGCAATCGTTCAGTCCAATAGCATTAATAGCATTAACATTATGCTCTGGACTAGGAGCTCTGTGGGAACAGCTCAAAGAAATTAAAAGTGAGACACTGGTATGTGTTTTTGTTCAACTAGGAAGGCAGACACAATCTCACCAAATCTGTAGTTGTGCACTAGTATGTTCACAGACATGCAGTTCTGTATTTATATGTGTGTGAGAAAGAGACCTCTAAAGAAACGTGGAGAGAGGAGAGAGAGGAAGACAGAGAGACAGAGAAATTGAGGGAAAATAATTTATCAACAAAAGGAGTGTCCTGAAGTGTATATTGCTTTGGCATCTCATTTCGCCAAGGGTCCTTGATTACTGTAAAATGATAGACCCTTGTGCTGAGTGTGTGTGTGTGTTCCAAAATGCTGAGAGATCACAATAAAAAGAATTTTAGATAAACCAGTGGCTGGGGGCCAGGTGCAATGTAATGATAGATCACTAAAGGAACCACCCCAGAGGAGAAGGCCAGAGGAATGATGAAAGAGCAATGCATATTAAGGCATTGTTCAAAGTAGCTTCCTGAGGGCGCATTCACAAAACTCTTTGCTCTCTGAGGGGTTTATGGTGGCTTGACTTACAGCAAACTGTCCCTATCGATCATTGAGTCCAGGGACAGCTGTCCTTTCTTTGTGAAAATATTTGGATCCCCAGGAGAAGCTGAAATTGAAACTTTTATTTACATTACAGTGATAACACTTTTTATAAAATAAACAGAGATAGGAATCTACAATCGAGAGCATTATTATATTTACCACCAAGTCTTACTTATTTAATGTAGGGATAAAAATATAGGGCCTTCCCGGATAGCTCAGTTGGTAAAGAATCTGCCTGCAATGCAGGAGACCCCGGTTCGATTCCTGGGTCGGGAAGATCTGCTGAAGAAGGGACAGGCTACCCCATTCCAGTATGCTTGGGCTTCCCTTGTGGCTCAGCTGGTAAAGAATCTGCCCAAAATGAGGGAGACCTGGGTTTGATCCCTGCGTTGAGAAGATCCCCTGGAGAAGGGATAGGCTACCCATTCCAGTATTCTGGCCTGGAGAATTCCATGGGCTGTATAGTCCATAGGGTCACAAAGAGTTGGACACGATTGAATGACTTTCATACTTCACTCAAAATACAGATTCCCTTGTAATTGTATTATTTGCCATGCTGATAAATCATGTCCCTTCCCCATTAATAAAGGAGCAAATTTCCTGTTGATTTACTGGAGAGAAACTGCCTGGAATCTTAAAGTGCCTTAATAGTTTTGTTTCCAGTAGAAAACTGAGCTTCTGCATGTCTGTCTCCTATCATCAGAAACTTGGAAACATAGTAAGAAGAAGTCTAACAAGTCAGAAATGAATATTTTGTGAACTGGCAGCAAATTTAGGCATAATGCAAAAATGAGATAATTTTGTTATTTTTTTCTTTTCTCTTTAAAAATCATTGAAGAACTCAAAATGCATTAAGACTCCTACATCTAATGTTATTGCCGTTTTTAATCACATCATCTTACCTCATATTTCAGTTTAAAAAATTCACATCAGAATGCAGCATTCTGGATAGATGGGTAACCTTGTATATTAAGAATTCCAGACAAAATAGAGAAGGGAAAATGCCTCTAAGCTACACAGTCTTTGCTAGTGTTGGATGTAGAACAATTTGCAAGCAATCCAAATGACTCATATATTTGGACTGCTGAAACACTAAAAATCTTTCTCTCTCGTGTTCTGTCATTATCTCCCCATTTTTCTTTTTCTGTTCTTTCCTTCTAGGTCCTTCCATGCTCATAATTTGTATACCCCCCAAAAAAAACCCAAAAAAACAAACAAACCCACACCCAGAGGTGTGAGTAAATGCACAGATGTATGACATCAGGGTTTGAAGGAGTCACTCTAAGAGAATTATAAACAATGTAAATCTTAGAAGAGTTACACCTGAAAAATTGTTATGTTGTCCCTTAAAGCTTTTGTCAGATTGTTTTTGTGAAGAGTCTTGAACTCTTTAATCTAGTTCTGACTCTTGAAATAATTCTTCAATCTCTATAGATGAACTATATGGGTGGCTCAGAGGGGAAAGAGTCTTCCTGTAATGCAGAAGACCTGGTTCAATTCCTTTTTTTTTTAACTGTGTATAAATCCAAGGTTAAAGTTCCTTGTAACAAAATGCTAATTACAACTGTGGTTACAGGAAATCTTTCACAGACCATTTTGACGCTGGTAAAATTTATCTTTGGAGTCTCAAGCCTGCCAGTAAAACCAATTAAGTATTTATTTCCTCCCACTAGTTTTATAATGTACTGAAGTCTAGAAGTTTTAAACTAAGATTTCAAGCATTTGCCTTTAGATCTGCAGTATTGATTGACTATTTTTATTTTTTTATGAGTAAAGCAAAAAGAGCATGAGATGCTTTAGAATTATGCCTAAGAGTTTTATAGAATATTGTTGCTGTTCAGTCACTCAGTCATGTCCTACTCTTTGCGACTCATTGACTGCAGCACACCAGGCATATCTCCTAGAGTTTGCTCAAACTCATGAATATTGAGTCGGTGATGCCATCCGACCATCTCACCCTCTGTCGTCCCCTTCTCTTCCTGCCCTCAATCTTTCCCAACATCAGAGTCTTTTCCAGTGAGTTGGCTCTCCGTACTAGGTGGCCAGAGTATTGGAGTTTCAGCATCAGATCTTCCAATGAATATTCAGGGTTGATTTCCTTTAGGATGGACTGGTTTGATCTCCTTGCTGTCCAAGGGACTCAAGAGTCTTCTCCAATAACACAATTTGAAAAAATCAATTCTTTGGTGCTCAGCCTTCTTTATGGTCCACCTCTCATGTCTGTACATAACTACTGGTAAAGCAACAGCTTTGAAAATAATGTTTATTGGCTTTATAAGACGTTACATGGAATTCCCAGGTGCCTCAGTAGTAAAGAATCCATCTACCAATGCAGGAGACCTGGGTTTGATCCCTGGGTCAGGAAGATCCCTGGAGAAGGAAATGGCAACCGACTCCAATATTATCACCTGGGAAATACCATGGGCAGAGGAGCCCGATGGACTGCAGTTCATGGGGCTACAAAGAGTTAGACATGACTGAGTGACCAAACAGCAGCAAATGATGATAAATATCCCCCTTCATTGGCCTCTAATAGACTCACAAATGCCTACAAAAAGAGCTTCACCACTGAAATGAGTGTTACCAAGAAACTGCAAGCTAAAGTGTGTTCCTGGAGAGGAAAATAAATCTTCACTAATAATAGGAACAAATGGGATCTCATGCCAAGGGAGTATGAATGAAAGATGAATAACCAAATACATTTTTAGAAAGATGTGATGGAAAGGAAGGCTTGGTAGGCAGAAGAAAATGGATACAAACTTAGAGTCATGCTTTTAATGTGATCTTCTGTCGTTTTCTTTTTTCATATCTACATCTATGAAGAAAACAATCTGGTGATTATGGGTTGATCTTTTAACAGTAAGTATCTCTGATGATGGGATAATTATAATAGTATCAATATTTTTAATGTTTAAAAACTGCATAATTAGAACCAGAAAAAAAATACATTATATATATTCCAGTAACTGTTTTAAATTACATTAAAAAATTTGACTGGAGAGATCTAAGTGAAATTGGGAGCTTTTCTAACCCAATTTAGAGCAGAAGTGTTCATGGGAGTGGAATAAGAAGCTGTCCATGTTGACTTACTCCCAGAGCTGTCATTGTCTCTTCCTAGAAAATACTTGATCATAACTCTTAAACTCAAGGTGCCACTTGACTTTCATTCTCTTCATTTGGAAAACAAATAGTACATGGAAAGCCAGTGTATAATTCTGAGAACCTCCTTCTACTCTAAAAGTCTCTAATTCTAATTTCTAGAAAATCTTAGGACTGTTCAGGGCAGAAGTCCAGACAGTATAAAGTTAAGACCATATGATGATGAAACTACTCAGGCAAAAATGACATTCTCTATTTTGTCATGGGAGGCATGACATATTTCTGTCTTCTCCTATTGTCTTAGAAACTTTGACAAACTTTGGGCTCATAAAACTTTTTTTCATTTCAAAAAATTTAGTGCAGATACATCCACTTCTCATATTTCACTAAATGTGATACAGTATTGTTAATATCTCATTTCTTCTAGAGTGAGCATGAACCAGGTAGAATTATAGCAGTGTTGAAATTGGATGTTATCTCAAAGACTGTTCCATTAACCTTAAGAGAATTGCCAAATATCGAATTGAAATACTGTCTAAATGGTTTTAAACACAGCTCTCTCACTCAATATTATTTTCATCTAAGTATGCTAATTCAAATTTCTATTCAACATAGCCTTGCATTAAAGAAGAGAAAAATAGAAAAGTCAAACATCACTTTTTCCCTAATGATAAAGTAAGACAATCACTATAGATATTGAATATATTTTGTTTAAAATATTCAGAAATTTCAAATGTGTAATATATTTATGCTTTTGTGTATATTTTAAATATTTTTCATTTTCACTCTTTGGTAATTTCATTTATTTATTTGTGGATGTGCAGGATGTTAGTTCCCCAACTAGAGATCAAACCTGTGTCCTTGACAGTGAAAGTACAGAGTCCCAATCACTGCACCATCAGGGAATTCCCTGGCTTGTAATTTTAATAAGGAGTTGTGTCTGCTTTATTTAGAGTCACAAATATTGTGTTTGGTACATATGCTCAATGGATTTATTGAATTGACAGGTATATACATAGAATTCTAAACCCTCACAAATGGTACAAATAACACAAGTTCACTCACTTTGGGTTAATGTACTTTATTTTCTTTTCACCTGAAACCCATTAATCAACAGGCTATTTAAACTGCTAAGGATAGAAAATGTGTGTGATTATATTTTAATTTTTTTACTAATCCAGAATTATTCAGACCAAGAAATTCTATAGAATGTGGTGGGTGACTCCCCAAAGATATCTACTTTGTAATCTTCAGATGCTATGAATATGGTATGTTACATGACAAAAGGGAATTAAGGTTGTAGATGCAATTAAGACTGACTGCTAGTCAGATGACACTGAGATGTAAACGTTATTCTGAATTATGTGTGCACACCCAGTTTAATCATGAATCCTCAAAACAAGTTGTGAAAGTGTGGATGAAAGAGGGTAGTGTAAGCTGGAGAGAGGCTGAACAATGGCATGTATCCAGTACATTGAGTTTTTCCTGAGTTTGCAGATACATTTGTTTGTGATTAGACTGTTTGCCATTGGTACCCGTTACTTTGAGCTCTTACCTTCCCTTGGAAACTGGGAAAGCATCTTCCTTGCTGGTGACACTTAATGAGATCATTCCCACATCCTTGAGGAAGGCATTCCTCATTTGTAAAACTGTTGGCCATTTAAAAGGCATTTACATCTCAAAAGTGCAGAGAAAGAATTTTTACTCTTTGTGAAGATTCGAAGCAAAGGCAAACCAGGGTCTAGAGTCAGAATTGTTGATGTGGTTTCAGTTCAGTTCAGTCGCTCAGTCATGTCTGGCTCTTTGCAACCCCATGAACTGCAGCACACCAGGCCTCCCTGTCCATCACCAACTCCCAGAGTCCACCCAAATCCATGTCCATTGAGTCGGTGATGCCATCTAACCATGTCATCTTCTGTCATCCCCTTCTCCTCCTGCCCTCAATCTTTCCCAGCATCAGGGTCTTTTCCAATGAGTCAGCTCTTCACATCAGGTGGCCAAAGTACTGGAGTTTCAGCTTCAACATCAGTCCTTCCAATGAACACCCAGGACTAATCTCCTTTAGGATGGACTGGTTGGATCTCCTTGCAGTCCAAGGGACTCTCAAGAGTCTTCTCAAGCACCACAGTTCAAAAGCCTCAATTCTTCAGCACTCAGCTTTCTTTATATTCCAACTCTCACATCCATACATGACCACTGGAAAAACCATAGACTTGACTAGACAGACCTTTGTTGACAATGTCTTTGCTTTTTAATATGCTGTCTAGGTTGGTCATAACTTTTCTTCCAAGGAGTAAGCATTTTTTAATTTCATGGCTGCAAACACCATCTGCAGTGATTTGGAGCCTAGAAGGATAAAGTCTGACACTGTTTCCACTGTTTCCCCATCTATTTGCTATGAAGTGATGGGACCAGATGCCATGATCTTAATTTTCTGAATATTGAGCTTTAAGCCAAGTTTTTCACTCTCCTCTTTCACTTAAATCAAGAGGTTATTTAGTTCTTCTTCACTTGATATGGTTTAGTGGCTAAATTCTGGCCTACTCTTTTGTGACCCCATGAATTGTAGCCTGCCAGGCTCCACTGCCCATGGGATTTTTCAGGCAAGAATATTGGAGTGGGTTGTCATTTCCTCCTCCAGGGGATCTTTGCAACCAAAGATTGAACCTGGGTCTCCTGCACTGGCAGGCAGATTCTTTACCACTGAACCAACAAGGAAGCCCAGAGTCAAAATTACATATAGTTTAGTCAATCTGAGGGAAACATAGGCCTTCCAAGTTGTCAGTAGGGACTCCAGATTATGTGCAGTAGATAGCATTCAAGCCGTGCTCGCTGATATATGCTGTGCTGTGCTCATTCGCTCAGCTGTCCCTGACTCTTTTGTGACCCCATGGACTGTAGCCTACCAAGCTCCTTTGTGCAAGGAATTATTCAGGCAAAAATACTGCAGTGGGTTGCCATTTCATATTCCAAAGGATCTTTCTGACCCCGGGATTGAACCAGTATCTCTTCTATCTCCTGCATTGACAGGTGGGTTATCACTGCACCACCAGGTCAGGTAGAATTCAGTGTCTCTATTTATCAACAAGAATGCCCTCTTGACTTCTGAAGTATGAAAGTAAAAATGAATAAAAAAGTAGTTTTGTGTTTCTAAACTATTCAAGATATTTCAAAATTGTAGAAGGGCTGACAAAATCACAGAGTAAAGCTGTGCACAAAATTTATGTTTCATATGAAATAAAGTTTTAATCCATCTCTGAGACAGTGTGATGAGTTAAGGAGACTAGATGGGATGAAATGCAGGGCCATCACAAAGCTCCTACTTCCCACATCCTCCCAGACCTGGTGAGGTTATTGGTCTTTGAATCTGAAGTATGTCATTATAACTCATACACAACAGAAGGTATTACTTAAAAAGATGCCCAGGTTGGTGGAAATCTGTAATACGTTATTTGGCAGGAGCCATCAGGCTAAAGAATTCGATTCTTGAATTATGTGGAAATAGTAGAGCAAAGGCTTTCCGGGTGACTCTGTGGTAAAGAATCTGCATGCCAAAGCGAGAGATGCAAGTTCAATCAGGAAGATCTCTTGGAGAAGGAAGGGGCAACCCACTCCAGTATTCCTGCTGGGAAATCCCATGGACAGAGGAGCCTGGTGGGCTACAGTCCTTGGGGCCTCAAAGATTTGGACACGACTGAGGACAAGCGCAAGGCTCACGTGGGCAAAACAACCACAGCCTCTTTATTGTGCTTTGTTCTCTCACAGAAAGGGAGACACCTCACAATGAAGATTCCCCTTGTAAATGTAACTTTTCTCTTGCAAAAACATAACTTTTCCTCTTCTCCTGTGTTTGGTATTTCTTAAAAATAAGCAACTCAAGAGAATTCTTATCAAGGAGGCACATTTTGGGGTAGCAAATTCTGCTCCCCTTCAACCGCCTATCATGCTGCTGCTGCTAAGTCACCTCAGTCGTGTCCGACTCTGTGTGACCCCATAGATGGCAGCCCACCAGGCTCCCCTATTCCTGGGATTCTCCAGGCAAGAACACTGGAGTGGGTTGCCATTTCCTTCTCCAGTGCATGAAAGTGAAAAGTGAAAGTGAAGTCGCTCAGTCGTGTCTGACTCTTCGAGACCCTATGGATTGCAGCCTACCAGGCTCCTCCAACCATGGGATTTTCCATGCAAGAGTACTGGAGTGGGGTGCCATTGCCTTCTCCGACCACCTATTATACAATGTATTTATTTTGTTAATTGTCAATTTCTTCCACTAGAATATAAATTCCCCTTCTGCAAGGAGCTTTTGTCATTTTTGTTCTCTGCAGTGTTCCAAATATTTGGAACAGTGCCTGCTAATTGTAGGTGTTTATCAACTAATTGCTAAATGAATACATCCTTCAGGGGTTATGCTTATCATGAATAATTCTCTCAGAAACCAGACTCCTAGGGCTTGCGAAAGTTTTCTTGTGTATTTTATTTTTCTGTGGCAAGATCAGTTGAGATAATTTTCAAGTTTAAGTTGAAAGATGGTTTGTCTGAATCTTAAGAAAAAAAATCACCATTGTTCTTAAAAAACATGCCTTGGTCACTTGGTAGAACCTCCATATTATTATTACACCCATCCCCCTGTACTTTTTACACTGTTCTTCCTACCTGCTTTTCTCTAAGAGACATCAGTTGCCACCTCTCATTAAACTTCCTGACGTCTTTCCGTATCCCATTGATCACAACCCACTAACATACTGGTAGACGTTGAGCGTTTACCAAGTGCAGCTAAGACCTGCGACAGGACAAACACAATCAGGTGACGTGTTTACTGAACTTAATACAGCATTCACTGTTAAATTGCTCAAGAAACACAAATTCCTTGTTCTCACTCCACGATACCCATAGGTATTCTTTATCCCAAGGTCTTATCTTACTCTCTTCACTTCTGCCCCATTTTGCATTTTTCCAGTGTGGATGGGAGAGACCAGGAGTAGTAAGTCTCTTTCCATTCACTCGATTTTACCTCTAGGCTATTTTTTCTTCCATTTTCCTCTTGGATCCATTTGCACAGTCTGGCTCAGGATAGGAACTTTCATATTTTTCAGGCATTGCTCCAACTTAATTTTATTTTCACTCCAAACCAGACTGTTTGTAAAAGGTGAGTAGCAGAGGAGAGACTCAGTTCTCTGGCAAAAGACAGAGTGTAGGCACATGCTAAGGAGTTGATCATGAGAAGATTAAGGAAGTCATCCAGGCAGGTGAAAAAGCTGGTGTCTTTTTATGGAAAGGAAGAGAAATAAACCTCTTGCCAGAATCTAAGACCGCGCTACCTCTGAGTGAAGATTAGATGTGAATATTCCTGCAGCTACAATGCATTTTTTTTCAGAAAATAATGCTAGATTTATATCAACACATTTTTTTAAAATGAGGAGTTACATTCTTAAATGTCTCCACCATAACCTATGGCAACAAAGAGGAGGCAGATTTTTACCTGTCTTAGGGATTTTTGGCATCTGGCTAAGAATTAAATTGAATATGACTGGTCAACTGGAGAAAAACATATTAATGTATTATGTGTGTTTTATATGAAATGGGAGTCTTCGTTAATGACATGAAGAAGATGCGGCAAAAGCTAAATATTTTTGTACTGGGTTGAATGAGGAAAGACGATTGTGGAAAAAATAAAAATATACCTGGAGGCTAAAGAAAGATGAGCATTATTCTAAAAAGGTCTGTTTGTACAAAATATTTTCGGCTTTGACTCCCTCTGGAAGAATGTTTCTTTCCCTCCAGTCCAGGCATGGTATTTTTCACACTGGAGTTTTTATCTCCTATTTTCAGGAAGAGAAGGGGAAGTTAGAATGCCCTTTCTGCTTCTGCTGTTTTTTAAGTGTCTTTAACTCAAAATGATCCTTATGCCAAAGTGGCATATTTTAGGATGGCATAGTGCATCACCCTTCAGCACCAATAATAATAATGTATGAAACTTTCAAATTCAGAGTTATCAGCTGCCTCCTACAGCCATGTAAAAATCATTTTGATGCATATTCTTGAAATGTTTTATTGAAAAGTAGATGCCACATCCCCTGAGGGAAAACAGCTTTTTAAATAGCTTGAGTGAATTTTACTGTATGCTAAACTTTAATTAATTGAATTATAAAGAAATGTTAATGAAATAAAACACTTTTCTAGAAAGTGAAATAAAAGGAAGACAAAATATGCTTCTTTTCAAGTGCATCATAGTATTAGATCAAAGCCAGATTAAATTTCAGAAAAATTTTTAGAATAGTTGATTCTAAAGCAGTAGTCTTCAAATGTAGAAATGCTTGCTTCCCTCCCTGATTGAATTCTGTATTAATAGCTAATATAACAAACATGAGAGCAGAGATGCTCTAAGTCAAGCATCTCCTCTAGTAAACACTCATCTGAAACAATTTAGTGTAAATTTGAAACCCTATGGCTTGATGAAGGCAATTTGAAAGCCACTGTTATAAACTCTTCTTTTTTACTTGATGAAAGAACCAATATTCTTTATTTTTAATGATCCTTAATTTCATGTTATTTATTTTTTTAATTGAAGGATAATTGCTTTAAAATACGGTGTTGGTTTCTGCCGTATGCCAACATGAATCAGCCATAGGTATGCGCATGTCCCCTCCCTCTTGAACCTCACTCCCACCCCATCCCATCCTTCTTGTTGTTCAGTGGCTAAGTCATGTCTGACTCTTTGGGACCCATGGACCTCTAGGTTGTCACCGAGCACCAGTGTGAGCTCCCCGAGTAATACAGCAAATTCCCGCTGGCTGTCTATTTTACGTGTGGTAGTGTGTATGTTTCCAAGTTACTTTCTCCATTCATTCCACCCTCTCCTTCTCTGGGCTGTGTCCACAAGTCTGTACTTTATGTCTGAGTCTCCATGGCTGCCCTGCAAATAGGTTCATCAGTACCATCTTTGTAGATTCCATACATATGTGTTAATATACAATATTCTTTTTTCTCTTTCTGACTTACTTCACTCTGTATAATAGGCTCTAGGTTCATCCATCTCAGTGGAACTGGCTCAAATGTGTTTCTTTAATGGCTGAATAATATTCCATTGTATATCTGTACAAAGCATCTTTATTCATTCATTAGTTGATGGACATCTAGGATGTTTCCATGTCCTAGCTATTGTAAAGAATCTTTTGAAATCACCATATATTTGTGAGAATACCAAATAGTCTATGAGAATAAATGGACAAAGAGTTTTTTTTTTTTTTCCAAAATCCATAGCCTTTGCTCTGTGTATGGAGAGTCTGACACCTGCTGTAGGGAACCTTCTCAAATGTCAGGTGTCATTTAAGAGAGTTAAGCCCTTTACACAATGCATTCCAAAGCAGCTAATTCAATGCATGTCTGTGATCATTGTACAGACTTTCTAAGATCTGTACTTTGGAAGTTTATCCTCATCTTTGTTAATATATTCCCATATCTGGTCTCTTAAAATTCTGACATTTTAAGTCAAATTATTCACTAGTCTTCTAAAGCTAGATATACCAGGAAAAACCAGGCACCTCTCTAACCTAGCTTTACAAATCACAGGCAGAAAACAGTGAAAGGGAGCAGAATATATGACCCCAACATATGCTTCTTTGGCATAAGGAGTGTTTTGAGCTGGTTATTTTTAAGAAAAAGCAAACCTAGGAAAAGCTCTGAAAACCAAGTAGAAGCTGCCCTATTGCAAGAAACGTGTGTGCGTGTTCAGTTGCTTGGTCATGTCCAGTTCTTTGAGACCCCATAGACTATAGCCTGCCAGGCTCCTGTGTTCGTAGGATTTTGCAGGCAAGAACACTGGAATGGATTGCCATTTCCTTCTCCAGCTTGTGAGAGACATTGCTGTTTATGAGGGAAATCTCCATTTGTAAGCATGTCTCCCTCTCTGATATAAGAAAATGATGAGCTTCTAGACACTCACTGGTGGAGAAGACCAAGGCTTACACCTGCATAACAGCTCTTCCTTGTTTACTGTGCTTTGTCTGATAACCTCCCCAAACTGGCTTTTTCTCACACTTTTCCCCAGCAGCATCTATCTCCTTTTGTTTTTAGCTGGAGATGGGATGGGTGGTGGCTTGGACGATGTCAAGGAGTTACTCGCTTTGCCTGAGTATTTCTCATGATTACAGCAGGTAAAATTCTGATTGTTCTTCTCCTGTTTGCTTTTCTTTTATTAAAGGAGGTCACAGTCAAAAAGCTAGAAGGGTAAAAGGAAACATTTTTTTTCTCCTCACTGATACCACAGAAGGAAGGAGTCCAAGGGAAAACAGTGCACAGCTGTTCAACATTGCTATGGAAAACACACATGGAAACACACACACACACAAACACACATGTCTCCATCTTCATGAAACAATTCTAGATCAGGGCATAGGACTAAGAAAACAGAAAAAGGATGTAGAATGTTATGCAGGAGATCATAAACTTGTGAAACAAGGATCTGAGATACTCAGATAGTGAAGAAAGTAGTCTGGCTCATCAGTCAGTTCAGTTCAGTTGCTCAGTCATGTCTGACTCTTTGAGACCCCAGGAATCGCAGCACGCCAGGCCTCCCTGTCCATCACCAACTCCTGGAGTTCACTCAAACTCACGTCTATCGAGTCAGTGATGCCATCCAGCCATCTCATCCTCTGTCGTCCCCTTTTTCCCCTGCCCCCGATCCTCCCAGCATCAGAATCTTTTCCAATGAGACAGTTCTTCACATGAGGTGGCCAAAGTACTGGAGTTTCAGCTTTATCATCAGTCCTTGCAAAGAACACCCAGGACTGATCTTCTTTAGAATGGACTGGTTGGATCTCCTTGCAGTCCAAAGGACTCACAAGAGTCTTTTCCAACACCACAGTTCAAAAGCATCAATTCTTCAGCGCTCAGCTTTCTTCACAGTCCAACTCTTACATCCATACATGATTACTGGAAAAATCATAGCCTTGACTAGACGGACCTTTGTTGGCAAAGTAACGTCTCTGCTTTTCAATATGCCATCTAGGTTGGTCATAACTTTCCTTCCAAGGAGTAAGCATCTTAATTTCATGGCTGCAATCACCATCTACAGTGATTTTGGAGCCCCCAAACATAAAGTCTGACACTGTTTCCATTGTTTCCCCATCTATTTGCCATGAAGTGATGGGACCAGATGCCATGATCTTCGTTTTCTGAATGTTGAGCTTTGAGCCAACTTTTTCACTCTCCTCTTTCACTTTCATCAAGAGGCTTTTTAGTTCCTCTTCACTTTCTGCCATAAGGCTGGTGTCATCTGCATATCTGAGGTGATTGATATTTCTCCCGGCAATCTTGATTCCAGCTTGCACTTCTTCCAGCCCAGCGTTTCTCAGATTGTACTCTGCATATAAGTTAAATAAGCAGGGTGACAGTATACAGCCTTGACGTACTCCTTTTCCTATTCGGAACCAGTCTGTTCCATGTCTAGTTCTACTTGTTGCTTCCTGACCTGCATACAGGTCTCTCAAGAGGCAGGTCAGGTGGTCTGGTAGTCCCATCTCTTTCAGAATTTTCCATAGTTTGTTGTGATCCACACAGTCAAAAGCTTTGGCATAGTAAATAAAGCAGAAATAGATGTTTTTCTGGAACTTTCTTGCTTTTTCGATGATCCCCAAGATATTGGTAATTTGATCTCTGGTTCCTCTGGTTTTTCTAAAACCAGCTTGAACATCTGGAAATTCACGGTTCACATACTACTGAAGCCTGGCTTGGAGAATTTTGAGCATTACTTTACTAGCATGTGAGATGAGTGCAATTGTGCGGTAGTTTGTGCATTTTTTGGCATTGCCTTTCTTTGAAATTGGGATGAAAACTAACCTTTTCCAGTCCTGTGGCCACTGCTGAGTTTTCCAAATTTCTGGCATATTGAGTGCAGCACTTTCACAGCATCATCTTGCAGGATTTGAAATAGCTCAGCTGGAATTCCATCACCTCCACTAGCTTTGTTCATAGTGATGCTTTCTAAGGCCCACTTGACTTCACATTCCAGGATGTCTGGCTCTAGGTGAGTGATCACACCATCGTGATTATCTTGGTCATGAAGATCTTTTTTATACAGTTCTTCCGTGTATTCTTGCCACCTCTTCTTAATATCTTCTGCTTCGGTTAGGTCCATACAATTTCTGTCCTTTATCGAGCCCATCTTTGCATGAAATGTTCCCTTGATATCTCTAGTTTTCTTGAAGAGACCTCTAGTCTTTCCCATTCTGTTGTTTTCCTCTATTTCTTTGCATTGATTGCTGAAGAAGGCTTTCTTATCTCTCCTTGCTATTCTTTGGAACTCTGCATTCAGATGCTTATATCTTTCCTTTTCTCCTTTGCGGCTCATAGTGATGGTAATTGTCTTCACAATGACAGTGTGTAAAAGAATGAATACAGAAATGGGTTGAATAGGTTCAGGAAAAAGTCACTATGAAAAATAATTACTACAACAGATGAGAAAATATCCACATGAAATTTAAATTTAGTCATCCTTCATTTTGGACAGAATAATTTGGCAGATGGACTTAATTTTAAAGGTCTATATAGATTCTTAAAGACAAAAAGACTAGAATTAACATCTATTAAAAACACACCCACAGATTAGGTAATAGGTCCATCCACTAATGGGCTTCCCAGGTGACACAGGGTAACTAATCTGCCTGCCAATGCCAGGGACATAAGAAATGCAGGTTTGAACTCTTGGTGGGGAAGATCACCTGAAGTAGGAAATAGCGACCTGCTCCAGTATTCTTGCCTGGAAATTTCCATGGACAAAGGAGCCTGACAGGCTACTGTCTGTGGGATTGCAAAGAGTCAGAGACAACTGAGCACAGGGACACAGGCACACCATTCACTAAGACGTCAGAGCAGGAGGTTCAAAGTCCCACTGTATTCCATTACATGGAGGTAGCAGAACATTATACTGTTGATAAACACTTATAATGAACTATACAAAGCTTGTTTTACTCCAGCCAGAGCAGCTCACTTTTGAAAATCAGAGACTGAGATCTCAGGAGAACTACGCCTATATGAGAGTAAAGATGACCAGTTGTGATTAAAAGGTTTTTAAACTTGGAAATTTCTTATCCACCCCAGATTTATCTTAAACTCAACCCACTATTTTGTTAAATTATATACAGATACACATTTACAGAAGCGCAATTTCTTTTTCCAAAAGTAGAAATTCACTGATACATCTATTAACATTTCATTGAGAGACTCACCAATCAGGTATTTCAGGCCCAGAAGCAGCTTGGAAATTTTGTGAAGTCTAGGTGCTCCAACAATAAATTCCAGACATTGACAGATGCTAATGGTGGAGCATATGGGATCAATTGGCTTAGTTCAAAATAGTGTTCCTATAATAGTAAAATTTCCAGAAGGTTCTTCAAGAAAAACTGGTACAGACACCTTTTTTTTTTTTTTAAGATACATTTGAAATGACATTAATTTAAATATAGTACTAGCTTTGGTATGGAGCTGAAATACTTCATCTCTGCAATCTAACTTTTAAAAATTTTATTTATTTTTAATTGAAGGATAATTGCTTTACAGTATTGCATTGGTTCTGTAACCTAATTTTAACACTGATTTTTATTTAAAGTATTTGTTTTTGTTGTTCATTTGCTCAGTCATGTCTGACTGTTTGCAACCTCATGGACTTCAGCACACCAGGCCTCCATGTCCTTCACTATCTCCCGGAGTTTTTCTGAGATTCACATCCATTGAGTAAATGACGTCATCCGATCATCTCATCCTCAGTAGTCCCCTTCTCCTCCTGCCTTCAATCTTTCCCAGCATCAGGGTCTTTTCCAGTGAGTTGGCTGTTTGCATCAGGTGGCCAAAGTATTGGAGCTTCAGCTTCAGCATCAGTTCTTCCAATTCAAAGTTTATTTCCTTTAGGATTGACTGGTTTGATTTCCTTGCTGTCCAAGGGACTCTCAAGAGTCTTCCTTCTCCACCACCATAATTTGAAAGCATCAATTCTTCCCTGCTCAGTCTTCTTCATGATCCAACTCTCATATCCAAATTTGCTTTCTTCTTAATAGTTTGTGACAGGGAGAAGGAAGTGCAAATTATTTACACTTAACAGTGATTTAACATGTTGGTAAGTCCTTTGTTGTGATCTTAGGAATTATAAGAATTAATAACATTTCTCAAGTCAAATTAAATTAACTGTCAGAAACAAACTGTCAGAGCTCATCTTTTCGAGGAACTTGTCCATCCATTTTTGACCATAAGCTCAGCCATCTGGTCTGTACTTTCAGGCTTCTTACAACAGGAAATAGGTATCCCAGAAGATACTAGACAATTTTGATTGTTTATTATTTTTTCCTTTTTTTGAACCAAAAATTTGTTTCTTTTTTCCCCTCTGTCTGTGATTATAAAGAGTAAATCTAAATTCCTTTATTGTCACAGCTCTCCAGAAACTCAGATAGCTATTCAGATGTCTACTGAATAGTTTCTACCTCTTGATATGTATCATTGCTTTTCTTTAGTATTTTAATTCTTCCTCTAATTCTGAGCCTCAAAATTGAACATTAAAGCAGAGCAGGTCACCCCAAATGTGCCAGTTTGGCATCTTGTTTATTTTGAGCTGAAGGCAATTAAGATCCAGCAGACTCAGGGGAATAGATTTTTACCTTTCTTTTACTTGCCTAAAAGTATTTAGATAGAGGGCCTGAACCAGGAAGAGAGCAATTACCAGTGATAACTCATCATATCAGAAAGGCAACTTATCCACATGGCCTGCCAGACAGCTGATAACCAAATGCTTGCACGCCTCAGCTTCCTGTGAACTATCAGCTTCCTGTGAGCCCATGGGGCTCCAGACCCCTACTTGCTTCTCTTTAGCTTAAGATGGCAGATATAAGCCTCTATTTCCTGATTCCTTCGTATTCTATGGGACTCCCAGAAGTTCAAAATTAAATTTGTTTTTCTCTTGTTAATCTTTCTTATGTCATTTAATCATAAGACCGGCTAAAGAACCTAGGAGAAAAGAAAGGAATGTTTTTCCTCCCCTAAAACATGCTATTCCAGATATGATAAGATCTGTTCACAGCTGGAATAGGACTGTTAGCTCAGCTCAGTTGTTGTTGGCACAGTACATCACCCCAGACATGCAGTGAGTTCTAGTTTTCTTCAACATTAGGTCAATTTAATAGTTGCTGCTGTGAAAATAGTATCCCCTATCCTGTGTCAAGATAGTTGATTTTTATATGAGATGCACCCTTATTACTGACAATTTTGTGACTTTCTGTTCTTAGTTCCACAGCTACATTCATTCACTTGATGTGTTGTTTATCCATTGCCTCATGGATTGGAGTTCTGTAATAGGAGCTAGGACTTATCACTGATCAAAAAAAACACAGCCCTTGCCCTTATAGCAATGCATTCTTGTGGGTGAGCATGGAATTTAACAAAAAGTTACATGATGCATTACTCAACTCAAACTCAGTTCAGATATTACTGCCATAGGAAATGGAGGATGAGAGAAAGGACCTCGGACAGGGGAAGTTCATTAAGTTCTTCAAGGTCCTGGGGTGATGTACTTTGAAGGAAGGTTAGGAATTAAGTAGGTAAGGATGGGAGAAAAAGCATTCCAGTAACAGGAATTTCAGTCCAAGGTCCTAAGACCACAAGTAGCACAGTGACTTAGAGTAATTGAGAGGAGGCTTTTGTGCCTTGGGTTCAGAAAGCTGATGAAGATGGTGAAAGGTTGTTGCTGAACCATGAAAGATGCCGGGATTCTGGGACTCTGGAAGAGAAGGATTCACTCGGGGCTAGAGACGAAGCTTGATCGCTCAGAGCTTTTATGCAATAGAGTTTTATTAAAGTATATTGTCACCCTGCTTATTTAACTTATATGCAGAGTACATCATGAGAAACGCTGGGCTGGAAGAAGCACAAGCTGGAATCAAGATTCCAGGAGAAATATCAATAATCTCAGATATGCAGATGACACCACCCTTATGGCAGAAAGTGAAGAGGAACTAAAAGGCCTCTTGATGGAAATAAAAGAGGAGAGTGAAAAAGTTGGCTTAAAGCTCAACATTCAGAAAACCAAGATCATGGCATCTGGTCCCATCACTTCATGGGAAATAGATGGGGAAACAGTAGAAACAGTGTCAGACTTTATCTTTGGGGGCTCCAAAATCACTGCAGATGGTGATTGCAGCCATGAAATTAAAAGACACTTACTCCTTGGAAGGAAAGTTATGACCCACTTATCTATCATAGCTTATACCTATGCTATCTAAGCATATTGAAAAGCAGAGACATTACTTTGCCAACAAAGGTCCATCTAGTCAAGGCTATGGTTTTTCCAGTGGTCATGTATGGATGTGAGAATCGGACTGTGAAGAAAGCTGAGCACTGAAGAATTGATGCTTTTGAACTGTCGTGTTGGAAAAGACTCTTATGATTCCCTTGGACTGCAAGGAGATCCAAGCAGTTCATTCTAAAGGAGATCAGTCCTGGGTGTTCTTTGGAAGGAATGATGCTGAAGCTGAAACTCCAGTACTTTGGCCACCTCATGTGAAGAGTTGACTCATTGGAAAAGACTCTGATGCTGGGAGGGATTGGGGGCAGGAGGAAAAGGGGACGACCGAGGATGAGATGGCTGGATGGCATCACTGACTCGATGGATGTGAGTTTGAGTGAACTCCGGGAGATGGTGATGGACAGGGAGGCCTGGGGTGCTGCGATTCATGGGGTAGCAAAGAGTCGGACATGACTGAGTGACTGAACTGAACTGAACTGAAAGTATAAAAGGGATAGGGAAAGCTTCTGACATAGACATCAGAAGGAGGAAGAAAGAGTACACCCTTGCTAGTGTTAGCAATGAATTAGTTATTACACTGAATTAGTTATTACAATGAATCAAAAGAATATCTCAAGTTTGAAAATTTTACCAGACCCACTCCCACAATTTACATTTTAGGATAACAAGATTAGAATTTAGCAATAGAAAGATCCTCCAGACCCACTCCCATAATAAACATTCTAAAATATCAGGATTAGTCAGAAGGTTTTCAGGAAGAAGAAACTGTCCTCCAGCGGAATACGTTGTTGTTGTATAATCCTTAGTATAGAGTGTACTTGACAGTCAATTACAGTGTGTAATTGACTAAGACTAAGGAATGTAGAGAACAAAAAAAAAAGTTTGTCCTTTTCTCCTTCTTGAGAATTCTAGACCCCCAATCTCCACTCCTAGAGCCCCAGACTCCTTTCTCTTCCTTGGGGACCCTGGACATCAGTCTGACCAGGAATTGACTCTCATTGGCAGTGGTCAGCTCATGTTTTGTGGCTGTTTTAAGGGCTAAGGAAGAGCCACTCTAAGACCCACAAGAGGCCAATGAATGAATTGAAATGAGAGTGTGAACAGATCTGACTTTCACTTCATAGACTGCTACTACTGCTAAGTCACTTTAGTCGTGTCCAACTCTGGGCGACCTCATAGACGGCAGCCCACCAGGCTCCCCTGTCCCTGGGATTCTCCAGGCAAGAACATTGAATGGGTTGCCATTTCCTTCTCCAATGCATGAAAGTGAAAAGTGAAAGGGAAGTCACTCAGTCGTGTCCAACCCTTAGCACGGACTGCAGCCTACCAGGCTCCTCCATCCATGGGATTTTCCAGGCAAGAGTACTGGAGTGGGGTGCCATTGCCTTCTCCGTCACTTCATAGACACACACCTTTAATCACTACCTTGATCTGTCTACAGATCCTGTATTGAAATCTGATTCATCTTTCTGTCATTTCCAACAGTCTTTTGTCAAATCTTCACCAACAATAAATCAACATTAACTGGGTTTAATAGGCTAGGGTTGAAAAAAGACCCTAGGCTTACCAAGAAATTTGTTTTCTCTAATACAAATAGCCTAAAATTAAAGATGAAAAGCATCTCCTCCAGGACAGATGTGCTTTGCCAAACTTGCATCAAAACACTTTTTCACAGCGATTTCAAGCTGAAGTCCTATCTCATGGTTTGAAAAAAAGGTCAACTTTTTCCTGATACTGTTGGATGCAGTGGGATGGATGGGCTGGAGTGAATCCATTGGTCCAGGCAGGCTTGTGCCTCTTGTGAAAATTTTCACATTATTTCCATACATGCTTGTTATTATGTCTGTGCTAAAGAATGTTTTATATGTCTGGTTAGAGCTGTGATGAATTTGAGAGCCTAAACAGATGCTCAGAATTTTTAGTTTTCCACTATTTTGTCCATTTGAAGAGTTCAGGGCATCTGAACCTGACTCCCTTAGGATAGGCTGAGGGCAACAGAGGCCAGGGCATCTGAGGTTAGGGCAAGACGATTATTATCTATGTTTTCACCGAAGCTAATGAAAAACTTTTGCCACTTTAACTGTTTTTGTCTTTCTGAGTAATTGTTAAATATTTCAGGGTTCAGTTCAGTTCAGTTCAGTCGCTCAGTTGTGTTGAACTCTTTGCGACCCCATGAATTGCAGCATGCCAGGCCTCCCTGTCCAATTTCAGCGTTGCTGCTGCTGCTGCTAAGTTGCTTCAGTCATGTCCGACTCTGTGCGACCCCATAGATGGCAGCCCACCAGGCTCCTCTCTCCCTGGGATTCTCCAGGCAAGAATACTGGAGTCGGTTGCCATTTCCTTCTCCAATGCATGAAAGTGAAAAGTGAAAGTGAAGTCACTCAGTCGTGCCCGACTCTTAGCAACCCCATGGACTGCAGCCTACCAGGCTCCTTAATCCAGAATCTCAGAAATGAAATTAGGCTATGAGAGAAAAGAGACTAGTTATACGTATGTGCATGGACACAAACACACACACACACGCACACACAAAAGCACACACACATGCACACATGCACACACAAGCACGCTCACGCACATGCACACACACGCACACACACATGCGCAAACACACGCACACACACACATGCACACATCTGTTATATATGATAAACCAACTCTATGAAACAGCTAGCAGTATGCAAAAAGGGATCCGGAAGAGGTAGAATTATAATCTTATGTAGAGGAAAGATTTAAAGACCTAGATCAAATTTTTAAAGTAGGGAAGCTGATCTTTAATGTTAGTTTTCTTTCCTTTCGCACCTTCTCTCACCTCTTACTATCCAAGGTCCAACCCTCAGAAACTCTTGTGTTCCCTCTGTAATTGACCCAACTTCAAGGACTACTCTTCCCTGTTCCCTACAAGGGAGCTTCATTTCAAACTGTTGTTTGGACTTCCCCGGTGGTCCAGTGGTTAAGACGCTGTGCTTCCACTTCAGGGGGCTCAGCTTGGTCCCTGGTCAGGGAACTAAGATTCCCACATGATGAGTGGCAAAAAAATAATAAAAAAATAAACAGTTGCTCACTCTCATCATTCTTTCCACTCCAAACAGCATAACTCCTTTCTCTTAGGTTAACAAACAGGGATTTGGCAACTTGAGAATTGAGGAAAACAATATAATCTAATTAAGGTTAGGTGCAATATCAGACAGTGAGAGAGGTGTATTTTTTTGGGCAATGAAAACATTTTTCCTGTTTCTTTTCTTTTTAATTTTATTTACTTAACTGTGCTGGGTCTTAGTTTCGGCATTCGGGATTTTTCAGCTGCACCATGTGGGATCTAGTTCCCTGACCAGGGATCAAATCCAGGCACTGGGAGTGTGGAGTCTTAGCCACTGGACTTCCCTGGTGGCCCTGAGTACTAAACTTTTTTCTTAATTTAGCAATTAGCATGTCTAACTGTGATTCCAAACATATCATCTAACATTAATACCATTTTCTTAGATAACCAAATGAAAAGATAATCACTAACATGTTTTCCATTTTTCATTCTCTGTTGAGAATTTCCATTCTTCTGTGTTCCTTAGTGGAGTTTGTTGTCTTAAGGTCTCTCCTTGAAAACTATTTCCCCAAAAAGCGTATGGGTGTTTTTGTATACTGGTGTGTCTGTGTATGTGTGTGTGTGTGTTTTGTAAAGTGAGGTCCTGAATACGTGTTGGGGAGTTGGGATTACATGGTTTGGCTATTGTACTTCCTGTTAATAGGAATATTGAGGCTTATAGACAAGCTAAATAACTAGGCCCAAATCACAAAACTGGAAGCTAGATGAACCCAGACAGTTAAGTGACAGGCAGTTGCTATTGCTAAAGATCTTTTAAAAATATTAATACCAAGTGAAAAATTCACATTGTGGAAAAATATGTACAGAGTAATCCCACTTCTGCTAAATACACATGCATGTTTATACACTACACATATATGTGTGTGTGTTCACTCACGCCCCATAGTCTCATACACACATGTGAGTGTGAGTGCTAAGGCTTCAGTCGTGTCCAACTCTACAACCCCACAGACCATAGCCCACCAGGCTTTTCTGTCCATGGGATTTCTCAGGCAAGATGGGTTGCCATGCCCTCCTCTGGGGATCTTCCCAACTTGGGGATCAAACTCACATGTATGTCTTACATGTACACACGTGGAGGCAACTAATTAGCTGTGTATCTCTCTCGGAACTGGTAAGACTTATGCGGGTGGGATGAGAGGAAGGCAGCAGATCTGAAAGATCGTGTTCATTAGCTTGTATATCTTGGAAGGTTTACTTCTTAGCCCGAAAGTACTATGCCGGTTCCTCTTTGCCCAGCCCCACCTCCTCTCCCCCAAGCCCTGGTCAGTTCTCTCCTCCCTCTGGGTGGTGGCTCCAGTTCATTAAGCAGCCTGGTCTGCACCCTGCCCCCCAAAACCCCTTTCCATTACCAGAATGATGTTCTTGCTCTGAAGGAAGTCGCTTTTTGACAAGCCTCTGCTAAAAACCCTCCAGGGAGCTCCTAGCTCATGCAGGGTAAAAGCCAATCTCTTCAGAACTCTCTAGAAGGTGAATGGCACTGGCCAAGTACCCTCTCTGACCTAGATGCTTTTTCTTGCTCAACACCTTCACCAGCATGGCCTTCTCTCTCTGCTCCCAGACTGTGTCGCTGCTTCCAATCAAAATCTCCAAAAATGAACCCATGAGGTCTGCTGTGTCCATCCATTTTCTTCACTGCTCTATTTGCAGCGTTGAGAAGATACCCACAAGATATATTTGATGAATGAAAGCTGATCTGCACATTTATTTCTATATTCAGTCATATCAGTGGGTACAGGACTCACGCATCTCTGGATTATATCACTGTACCATTTCTTCCTTGACAGCTCGAATTTTGCCTGCTGGAATTTAGCACCTACATCTAAGACCTTGTAGCATGTTTCTGTTTTTTCCATTTTTTCCCCCTCCCTTTCTCTACTTCTCTTTGTTTAAAGATATTTGTGCTGGGTCTTGGTTGTGGCACACAAGTCCTTTTAGGTGCAACTTACGGGATTAGCTGTGGCATGTAGAATCTAGTTCCTTGACCAGGGATTGTACCTGGGTCCCCTGCATTGGGAGCACAGAGTCTTAGCCATTGACCACCAGGGAAGTCCCTTTCTTAAACTACTAATTTCAATCAAGACTGATTCCTGAGGGTGATTCTGTCTTTCAGAAACATTTAGAGATGTGTGGGGATGTTTGGGGGCCCCACTGAATGCATGCAGTCATGATCTCAGTGATTCATGACTCCCTGTGTCCAAGCCTCCAGTAGTTGAATAGTGGCCCCCAGAGATGTCCAGGTTCTAATCCCTGGAATGTTATATTGGAAGATCATCCAGAGTTATCCTCTTGGGCCTTTGATGTCATCACAATTGTTGTTATAAGAGGGATACAATAGAAGATTGGACAGGAAAAGGCGTATGATCACCAATGCGAGATGCTGTGATGGATGCTTGCTATAAAGAGGACTAAAGGAGCCATGAGCCACAAAATGCATCAAATATAGCTCTAAGATCTGAAAAAAATGTAAGAACACATATTCTTCCCTGTACTGTCCATACCTTGATTTTGGCCTGTTGAAACCAATTCTGGACTTCTGACTACCCCCAGGATTGAAAATGAATGGATGTGTGTGGCTTTAGACCTAAGTTTGTAGCAATTTATTACCACAGCCAAAGGAAACTTGTATAAAGGCTTTGACATTGAACTTTTCACTTCCTCCTCCATCCTTGTCATTCAGGCTTTGTGTTGTAATTGCTCCGGCCCATACAGTGAGATTGACATTTTGATATGACAGCTCCTAACAGCCTGGGCCTGAAGAATTTTTGCCATTTTCAAGAGAAGGATGAGCCTCGTCTAGCTCTTTTGTTCCAGAAAGAGAATGAGATACACATGGAAGGGAGTTACAAAATCACTCGTAGTAGAGACTTTAAGGCCATCAGACAGATTAGCAAGACCTCCTGGGATGAGCAGAGCTCCCAAGTCAACGTCCAAATGTCTGTAGTTGTTTATTTACTAAGTCATGTCCAACTCTTTGAGACATCATGGACTGTAGCCTGCCAGACTCTTCTGTCCATGGAATTTCCCAGGCAAGAATCCTGGAGTAGGTTGCCATTTCCTTTTCCAGGGGATCTTCTCAACCTAGGGATCAAACTCACATCGCCTACATCACAGGCAGATTCTTTACTGCTGAGCCACCAGGGAAGTCTTCTACTGCATTTTATAGCAGTTTATTTTATAGCAATAGCTACCTGGTATAAGAGTGACTAGAACTTCATGGGTGGAGACCAGGTTATCCAAGTGATGAAGAATGACCCCATCCACATAGCAACAATACCCCTTGAGGAATATTGAATAGTTCCAATGTATTAAACTATCCAGCTTCCCTGGTGGCTCAGACGGTAAAGTGTCTGTCTACAATGCAGGAGACCCGGGTTCGAGCCCTGGGTTGGGAAGACACCCTGGAGAAAGAAATGGCAATCCACTCCAGTACTATTGCCTGGAAAATCCCATAGACAGAGGAACCTGGTAGGCTACAGTCTGTGGGGTCGCAAAGAGTCAGACACGACTGAGCAACTACATTATAATATATTAAAAGAGGAATAAGAAATAGTGAAAGATCTCCCTGATAATTAGTAAATCACACTCAAAGTGTGATTTAAGATACATAATTTGCAATTTTCACATAATGATCTTTGCTTAGTAACTTGTAACTGAGATTTTTTCAATACAAACCTAAGGGCTTTTAAGTAACTCCAGTGTCCCCAAACTTGGGCCAGTCTCAAAAAAAAAAAAGAAAAATTACACACACGTGTCTCTTTGTTCCCAATGACTAACTCATTTGCCAGTAATCATTTGCACTTAAGAAGACACCTAGGTTTAGTATCTTGCAACTGTGATCCAGTAAAGATAGAGCTATGATTTGATCAGGGCAGATTGCTCAGCTGCTAAGTGTTCCTGTGGGGTGTCCTGGAACTGCCAGGAAAGTTAATGAAGCAGGGTAGAGGGTAGATGGCCCACGTGAGGGTCAGTGACAGAGCCAGACTCAGAATTACAGAACCGGACCTCCATCATGCTTACTGTGGGTCTTTGGGCTTAAAGGGCCTTTCAAAGAGAGTGTTTCCTGAGACCTAATAAGTGTTTTTAAGATAATAAAAAGGATATGAGATTCTCAGTATCGAAAAGAGAGTAGCAGTCTGCACATTATTATCACTGCCATTTCGGGGGCCCATCTTCCAGGTTGTTTTCACCCCACTGAAAAGCATCTTATTTTTCAGCTCTGCAAGTTCAGAAATTTTACGTGGCATGGATTTATTCAGTTTCCTCAAAAGCACCATTATCCTATTCACACAAAACAGACATATGCCCGAGGAGTAAGTGGATTAAAGTACAATGGAGACATAGCTGCCAAGCCAACCGGAATTAATCTCATCCATGGTTCATTCATTTTTATTCGGTAGGGAAATATATGTGGGAAGCCAAAGCAAGACAAAATGATTGCTTGATTACTATAAAATACAGCTAACACAGTAAAGGCCTTTAGTGCCACTTGGTTTGGTAGTGCTCAGTCTGGATCCATGTAACCAAGCCTCATGTCAATGCCATGAGATAAGAACTATTATCCCTAAGAATGAAGAAGTTAAGATGTAGTCTGGTTAACTAACTTGTGGTAAGTCACAGAGCTAGCAAGTGGCAGGGCTCAGGTTTGAACTCATGAGTCGGATTTCAGAATCTGCACTTCTAACCATTGCTTTGTATTTTTTTTTAAACTGATTTTTATTGGACTACAGTTGCTTTATGATGTTGTATTAATTTCTACTGTATAACAAGGCGAATCAGCTAGCCATGTACAGATATCCACTCTTTTTTGGATTTTCTTCCCCTCTAGGTCATGACAGAGCACTGAGTAGATTTCCCAGAACTATATAGTAGGTTTTCATTAGCTAGCTACTTGTTGCTTAGTCACTAAATGGTGTCTGACTCTCAAGACTCCATGGATTATAGCTTGAAGACTCCTCTGTCCACAGAATTTTCCTGGCAAGAATACTGCAGCCAGTTGCCATTTCCTTCTCCAGGGGATCTTCCCAACCCAGGGATCAAAGCCATGTTCCCCACATTGCAGGCAGATTCTTTATCACTGCGCCACCAGGGAAGCCAGGGGATGGGGAACTCAGGCAAAGATGATTGTAGGGGAGTCTTCTCAACCCCAACACTGACAACACAGCTTCAGAGAACAAGCTACTTCTGCAGCATGGCTGGATTGAAAGGAATATTATGTTTTATCCAACAAACTGTAGTCTTTGCGATGTAGAGACTAATTGGGAATGGTTGTGGTTTTTCACCAGAGAAATTCCAGACTGGCTCCCTCATATTTAATGTTTTCTATATTTTAATTTGACCCTGGGTGCTTGTTTATACACTGACTTTGTTTCATAGTTTATCCTTCTATCTGCTGTTGCTAACTTTTTATTTATATTGGACATTTTTCTCGAGCATTATTATGGTGGTCACATCTCCATCCTTTTGACCCATTTGAAGCCTTTGACTGGCCCCAGTTGTTGCTGTTGTCTTATCACTAAGTCTTGCATCTGACTCTTTTGCGACCCCATGAATTATAGCCCACCAGGCTTCTCTGTCCATGGGATTTCCCAGATCTGAGATCAATCTTGATCTCAGGAAAAGAGAAAATGCTGAAGAGTTTCACATTGAGGATTTCTCTGTCACATTCCCATGGCTGCGAATCATCAAAAATATCAGAACCAAATTCTACACCTAGGAATGCTGACCTTCAGATTCTGAAGACCCCTCCTAACCATTAATAATATTCTTCTGGTGCCTGGATTCTTGGCCACTTTTGTGTGTTTTTATCTTTGATGAGCTGTTGTGTGAGGCCTACATGTCCACACCAGTAGCCCCTTCTGCTGGCCTGCAGATCTCGCCCTTCCGGTTCCAATGACGCAGGCAGCTGCCCAGGGCCCTGTTATCTGCTGACAGATTACCCAGGCGCCGCCATTCACTTGCTGGCTCATTTCTCTAATTCTACCTGCTCTGAGATTTTCCATTGCTCTGCTCTGTCTACCTGTCAAGTTGTCTCTTTCCTTGTATTGAACTTTTCGAGATAATTAAGCACCAAACCCACAAATGTGGCAAAAATAATAAAGGTTAGGACTTGAAACTGTAGCAGGGTTCAATAATGCCCACAGTGTCTGGATATGCTGCTCTAATAGGAATCTCTGCTTTTGTTTATTTCATACTGCCTATTTCCAGATCACAAAAAAGACAGAAGCATCAAATAAATTGAAAACTCCATTAAAGAAACACAGCACCTAGGAAGGAAACATGGCTTAAAAAAAAACAAAACAAAACAAAACAAAACAGAAAAGGCTGTTGAAGTTCATCTTGCTGACCTTTCTTGTTTGTTTTTTCAGATAGTCAGCCTTGTACTTTACGTGAAGATTATCATCCAGGTACAAAAGAAATACCCATTTTTCAGGGGTGATTTGGGGAATTAGGGTGTACAAAATCAGTCCCCAAATCTAACAGCATTACCAAATGAAAGCATAAATATAAAAGGAGGTTGAAGCCAACAGGGAACCCTGGGGAAAGATCTTGGAAATAATTGAGGATAAATAGGAGATGAGGGTTTGATCCCTGGGTTGGGAAGATCCCCTGGAGGAGGAAATGGCAACCCACTCCAGTATTCTTGCCTGGAGAAGCCCACGGACAGAGGAGCCTGGTAAGCAACAATCAATGGGATTACAAAGAGTCCGACATGACTGAGCGACTGAACAGTGAAATTGAAGAGAAACAAAAAATAATTCCTTGAGAAGGATGTGTTCTATTACACAAATAAAATCCCATCAAAATAAAATCCTTAACAAATTGTAAAAAGAATAAAATGCCTTGGTGGTGTCGAATTGTGTGTTAAAGACATTGTTAACTTAGGAAAGAAAAGAGACTCATTTGAGTTTCATGAAGTGGTCATTGCTGACTCAGCGTTAAGCCAAATGAACAGAAAAGCACAAAAAGGAAGAAAAGAAAAGGTAATTGTTCCCAGGTAATTAAAGATTGGAAACAGTCTGGAGAAAGTCCCTTTCTGCTCTTTTTAATTATATATATTCCTTTTCTAAATATTTTTAAGGGAAAGTTTATTGCTGGCTCAGTGGAAACCTAAATTCCCTTAGAGATTAAATTGAAATTATATATATGAAAACCACATTTTTTGGTGAATAACACACATCTCCTTTCACGATATTCATGCCAAAATCCATCACAACACGAAGAAAATTGGCCGACTTCTGTGTATTTTACAACATGCTATATTTGCAAGTCACATTTACATGGCCTCATTCTTAGAACAGCATTTCTTCTCAACAGATATTATCTGGCAGAAACATTCTCAGGATCTTAATTTAAGAGGAGTAAGAGAAAGGCACAGTCAGGTTAATTGACAATAAGAGAACCATTCTGGGTAGACTGGGAAATGAAATCTCAAATTCTTGGCTTCTAGCCTAGCTTCTGAAGGCTAATGCCTTGTAGAAAAAAATTAAAGCAGCATAATTTAAATAGTTATTATAATAGAAAATATCCTTGGACCGAGAAGCAGGAAGTCCTGGTTTCAGCATTACCTAGGGGTGTGACCTTGCACGAGTTACCTGTCTTCCCTTCCCTAAGGGTCTTTATTGCGAAACAAATTGGGTCACCTCTGTGGGTTGAAGTCTCCTTCCTTTGCATTCCCACTGGCACTGTTAAGTTCATGTCTAGATTTTTACTAATTTCTTTATTTACGGTTTTCTCTTTGCCATTTTTTTTTTCTCTACGTTTCATCCCAATTAAGTTTCTCTTTATCCTAAACTGGAGAAGGAAATGGCACCCCATGCCAGTATTCTTGCCTGAAGAATCCCATGGACAGAGGAGCCTGGCAAGTTAAGTCCATATGGTCACAAAGAGTCTGACACGACTGAGCAACTAGTACTTTCTATCCTAAAGGTGGGCTTCCCAGGTGGAGCTAGTGTTAAAGAACTCCCTTGCCAATGCAGAAGACATCAGAGACACAGGTTCGATCCCTGGGTTGGGAAGATCCCTTGGAGAAGGGCATGGCAACCCACTCCAGTATTCTTGCCTGGAGAATCCCATGGACAGAGGAGCCTGGCTGGCTACAGTCCATAGTGTTCAGAAACAACTGAACGATTTAGCAAGCAAATAAGCTATCCTAAGAGTTGCCACATCCAACTCTTCCAATACCATTTTTGTTTAATTTCCCTTTAAAACAAGTATTGAATAATTTCTTATTCCCAAGTGCTGAAATACAAAGGCTATCAACCTTAGATTTCAAAAACTCTTCACCATGCTTCTTAAATTTCATCATCCTTGCATATGAATACTCATTCTATCAGTTTCTTCCCTTAACTCTTGAATTCCCTCTTAAATATACAACACATTTATTATTCTCAATAGGGCATCAGCAATTTCAATCTCCTATCGAGTTTTCCCTTTCTTATTTGCCTATCTAAATCTTCTCTATCCATCAATGCCCAGTTGAAAACCCTCAGAAGTGTTAACTTTCCATCACGGAAGCTTTTCTGAGCTCCAAGAGCAATTTCCTATATATTTCATTCAAACTTTTAATCATGTTTTACCTCGTGGCATATTATTACTTTATTGTTATTCAGATTCTTTTCCATTGAATAAAAGCTCTGCTTTTCAAAACCTGTGGGAAATAATTTATTCTGTTAAGCCCAGCTTTCTGGCTAGCTGGAGATTTACTCCTTTTTGCCTCAAACTTGTCTTTTTAACCATTGTAGATAAAAATATTTCTAAAATAGATAACATATTTCTATGACTTTTGAAATTTAAAAAATGGTAATTTATTAGCTTTCCTGGTTGCTTAGTATAATCACTATTGATATAAGTTTTAATGGCAACCCACTTCAGTACTCTTGCCTGGGAAATCCCATGGACAGAGGAGCCTGGTAGGCTGCAGTCCATGGGGTCGCGAAGAGTCGGACACGACTGAGCGACTTCCCTTTCACTTTTCACTTTCATGCATTGCAGAAGGCAATGGCAACCCACTCCAGTGTTCTTGCCTGGAAAATCCCATGGACGGGGGAGCCTGGTGGGCTGACGTCTATGGGGTCGCACAGAGTCGGACACGACTGAAGTGACTTAGCAGCAGCAGCAGTGTTATGTTACAAAGTTGCTCTAAGAATTTACAAATAGGTTCTGTCATCACTACTAATTTGCTAAGAACTTAATTATATTATAGCTTTTATTAAACATTTGCCTAAAGTATGTATAAATAGGCTCAGAATACATACAATGTAGAAGTCCTTGATATCCAGTGCTTAACGTTTGGAGGACATCATTTGCTTTCCTGTGAAAGGTCTCTATATATACTTACTTCCCAATTTTTAGCTGAATTCAAGATAGATAGGATTGCAGGAAAACCAAATTTCAAATAGACTTTTATTAATATTTATAACTTGTTTTGACTTCTGTCATATCTTTCCAAATCTACCAGGAATAGAGATATATAGTTCTACAGTTGTCAACTGTTTAAAGGATTTAGTCCTGTGATTTGTACTTTTAAGAGATACCCAAATAGGGACTGAATTCAAGAAGCTCAGATATACATAGTGATACTTCACTGCTTAGTCACTAACTTTTTAATAGATTGTATATGGAAATTACTTCTTAGAAAGACTCAAAGGAGGGGAGAGAGGAGAATATGGAAAATATAAATAATTTTCAGTAACTTTATCCATCTTTTGTGGGCATTACTTTTCCCTCCCTCCTTTCCTTCTTTCCGCTAATAGGACCCAAATTGTTTGTGAAATGCACGGTTTTTGATCTCCAGTACTTTCCAGTTCTATAAATAAGCAGAAATGTTTCCCCAACTATAAAATTGCTCTAGTTGGTTGTTAGGTTTTATCTTAGTGTACTCAAGGGAGTATATACCTTGTATACAGTATTATCCTAGTATTCATCTCAAACTTCTACAGCAGATTTCTCTATGTCTCTGAAATAACCTCACATTTTCCAACCTCCACGGCATGATATCTTTAAGAAGATATTTTAAATGTTGTATACAAGAGAAATGAACATTTTAATATGTGAATTTGTCATTCTCTGATGCTCCCTACTGTTAAGAAGAGTCTTACCTTTGCTGTCACATTTCCTGGGTCTTGGCTGTGCCTGGAGAGAAATGAGACCTATCCAGAACCTTTGGATTGAATCACACTGGAAGAGAATGAAACTTACTGATGGTGATTAAATAAGTAGATATGGATGGTGATATGGGAGTGAGTGTAAAGCCAGTAGTCAATACAAATAGGGTTTAGGGGGAATTTAGAATGAAGGAATAAAGTCACTATTGACAAAGAGAGAAAGAAACAAACTTTATGAATATTGTCTATGTTTTAAGAACAAACTAATACTTTCTGATTATATTTGCTAGAAAATAAAGTTAACTTTTTTTTTTTTTTTACTGTGCCACATGGCTTGTGGGATCTCAGTTCCCCAATCATGGATTGAACTTGGGCCACGACAGTGAAACCTTGGAATCCTAACCACTAGGCCACCAAGGAACCCCCTAAATTTTAAAAATTATTGAGAATTGCGTTTTCAACATGAATGTGTATTTGCAGAGGAAAGACTCTTGCTTCTGCTACTACTACAAAAATGCGTCCACCACTCAGGTAAACAATATACTTTTACTCTGAGAATATTGGTACAGGAAGAAGTAGGCCTTTGTTGTCTGCTGTGTAATGTCACCATAGGAAAGAATAGATTACAATAACATATAATGAAAAATTTAATTGAAAGAAGTTTTTTAAGTAGAGAATATTATGTATGAAAATGAAAAGCAGTATTCACTATAAGAACAAAAATTAGAGACAGCATATATATTTAGTGTTATGAAATTTATTACTTAAATAATGCAGCTCATATTAATACTATTTATTATTAATACTATTAATATTTTATTATTGCTCAATAAAATATAACCTATGCAATCAATAATAATAATTATTGTGTGTGTGCTCACTCAGTCATATCTGACTCTTTGTGACCTTTTGGACTGTAGACCACTAGGCTCCTCTGTCCATGAGATTTTTTAAGCAAGAATACTGGAGTGGGTTGCCATTTTCTCCTCCAGGGGATCTTTCCAACTCAGGATCCAACCTGTGTCCGCTATTTCTCCTGCACTGCAGGCAGATTCTTTATTGCTGAACCATCAGGGAAACCCTAATAATAATGATTAATAGTATAATAGTGACAATAAATGTCAATATTTATTAATTAATAACAGCTTCAACACAAGCATGTGAAGCACATAAAGATAGCTCATTTTCATAAAATTTTATTTTATATATTTTTTAACACAAAAAATCTCTTCTCTTCTCTGGTAACCCCTAGTCTGTTCTCAGTATCTGTGAGGCTTCTTTTTTATTGCATTTACTAGTCTCCTGTACAAAATCACTGCAGATGGTGATTGCAGCCATGAAATTAAAAGACGCTTGCTCCTTGGAAGGAAAGTTATGACCAACCTAGGTAGCATATTCAAAAGCAGAGACATTACTTTGCCAACAAAGGTCCATCTAGCCAAGGCTAACGTTTTTCCAGTGGTCATGTATGGATGTGAGAGTTGGACTGTGAAGAAAGCTGAGCACTGAAGAATTGATGCTTTTGAACTGTGGTGTTGGAGAAGATTCTTGAGAGTCCCTTGGACTGGAAGGAGATCCAACCAGTCCATTGTAAAGGAGATCAGTCCTGGGTGTTCCTTGGAAGGAATGATGCTAAAGCTGAAACTCCAGTACTTTGGCCACCTCATGTGAAGAGTTGACTCATTAGAAAAGACTCTGATGCTGGGAGGGATTGAGGGCAGTAGGAGAAGGGGACGACAGAGGATGAGATGGTTGGATGGCATCACCGACTCGATAGACGTGAGTCTGAGTGAACTCCGGGAGTTGGTGATGGACAGGGAGGCCTGGTGTGCTGTGATTCACGGGGTCACAAAGAGACGGTCACGACTGAGTGACTTAACTGAACTGAACTGTACTTTTTAAATTCCACATATAAGTTGTCTTTGATACATTTCACTTGGCATAATGCCCTCCAAGTCCATCCTCATTGTTGCAAATGGAAAAATTTTATTCTTTTTTTATGGATCCTTTTGGCTTTTTGTTGGCTAACTTTGACTTTGTCACTTAAAAATTCTCTGAGAACTTTCACAGCTATAATGGCTTATACCGATGCCTATCTGATTAACTTGTGGGATGCTGTGACGAACAAATGTCATAATGCAGGTAAATGTCCTCTGGAAATATACATTAGGAAAAGAGCTTATAAATTTGAAATATCAAAATACTGAACAACTTGTACGGTCATAGCCTATGACATTAGATTGTCAGCCTATGACAGTGCTGACATAAACAGCACTATACGATCAAATATTTTATTTGAAAAACCAGCAAAGCTATGTATATAATTTTTTTTAAAGAAGGATACTTTGAGTAAACTCACTGAACAAAGTAGAAAACCTGAGGAGATGTAAAATTGTTTTTCTGGATGATAGGTAATCCCACTGTTGACAGAAAAGGACACACTGACTAGAAGGCTGACAGGGATCAGATATGAAGTGTAAGCTGCAATCAGGTAAAACAGAAAAGAGATTTATGCAAAAAAAAAAATCTCTTTCTTCTGACAAGACGGATAAAAAAGAAAGGAAAACCTGAACAAATAGATAAGGACTGCGGTTTGGAATTACCCAGCTAAGTCATAGTGACAGTCAGAAAGGGAAGGGCATTGTCAAAAAGCTGATTTTAGCTGAATGATGATGTATTTTGCAGAGAATCAGCATTAATAGGAGCAAATGGAATATTCAGAGTCATTTTTTAAGAGAATGATATCAACGTGAAAAGAGAATGCAGGTCATTTAAAATAAATCGAAACACACAGAACGAACCGTGCCTGTGTAATTGACTACTTTCCGGTGACACTGAACCCTAGCAGGCTTACAATTCAGGTTCTTAAGAAGGATCTGGTCCCATCGTCACCTGGCTTTAGACTGCTCTGTGTAGCTGTCCTGTAGTTTTCTTCATTTGTAAGATGAAGGGCCTTTCTCAGACTATATATATAATCTTGTTGTCAACAGACAAAGGGTTAAGACATTTAGAGAGTCAGAGACTGCCTTAACATGCAGCGACGATTAACATAATAATTATGTGGGTCTGGGACAGGCTAAGGGAGCAGGCGGAACAGGGTCATACCTTCTCAGCCTAGGAGTCAAGTGTACTCAGAAAAGAGCTGGGGTGAGGAGGGATGTTTGTCACAAAATGAACTCAAAATGGTTTGTAAATGTCCCTGGAGGTTTCAGGCAATGAGGGAAAGGGTGTGGGGGACAGTTGTGTACCGACCATGAAAGACGGGGTGAATTGCATAGTCTGTGTAGGTGCCCTCGTATCGAGACATGATGTAAATGAGCAGCAGTGGACAGCTGTGTTTTTTCATCTCACAAGCAGACAGAAGAAGCGGGCTGGAACTGTCTTTTCTTTTCCTTGGTTGCTTGAGCTAATCTCTGCTAACTGTGCTCCCAGGAAGGAATGTCAGCAAAACCCAACATGCAGAAAGAAAATGTAGTTCAGACTTTTCTACCTTGCCTGGCTGGCAGCAAATGTGGCTTTGTGTATAGTTTAGTAGGAGCCTCTTGCTTTTGATGTCAACCAAGCTGACACTTATGGAAACTGAAACCTGGAGCTGGTAAAGAAAACATACAAACAAACCAAGGAAAAAAATACCCACTTTCTGAAAATATGTCAAAATCAGGTAAACACAAACCATGGTTTATGTTGAATGTTTAGCTTTTCTTCCGCATGAAACATCATGTTGTCGGATCTTTAGGAAACTTCATACTGTGTGAATAAGAAAATAAGATACTCGAAATTTGAAAAAAAAAATCAGGTAAACCTGATTGAAGCTAAGTTTCTTCAGTCATGTCCGACTCTGTGTGACCCTGTGGACTGTAGACCTCCAGGCTCCTCTGTCCTTGAGGATTCTCCAGGCAAGAATACTGGAGTGGATTGCCATGCCCTCCTTCAGGGGATCTTCCCTACCCAGAGATCGAACCCAGGTCTCCCACATTGCAGGTGGATTCCTTACTGTCTGAGCCACCAGGGAAGCCCACCAAAATTGTGAAGTCATCAACAGAGTAGAAGGTTTTAGGTTTTTTGTTTGTTTGTTTTTGTATTTTCAGATGAAATCATCTCTTGGCCTCAGCCAGGAAAGTTTTTCCCACCAAAGATTTTCAGGTAGAAAGCAAGAGTTGCTTTCCAATGCATTTTGACCTCCTCCCTTTCAAATCTTGTCCTTACCACTGAAAATTTTATCGAGGGAAAGAAGGAGAGAGAGAGAAAAAAGAAAACACACAGATTGAGGAAGAGAGAGAGATCTTCTATGATAAACTCACCTAAGAGAAAAGCTTTGTCATAGGAATGATGGCACAATTTGAATGCATTGTGAAGAACTATCTCAGACTAACACTGAGGGCCCCAGAGAATGCCAAGCTGATGAAGATAATGATAGATTAGTGGCATCTCTTTTATTATCTCTTATACCTGGAGTTATTTTTCCTCTAGAAGTTGTTGATTCAGGGCGGGGTGTAAGGAGTTCATCACCAAATTACTGTTTATGCATCTCTCTTGGAAACATATGTTATATATGTTACTTGTATATATGAGCATGTCTATATCTATTATATGTATTTTATTTGTATCTGTAATTATCTAGCTATATTTTGAAAGAAAAGGCAGGAGACAGATTCAGCACATTCATGCAAACAAAAATGAAACCCATTATAAATAATTCAGACACTTTTGTTTCCTGAATGTTTGCTAAGATAGAAATGTAGTCTCTACCAAAATTAAAGAAGCTTACTGCATGGGTCATATTATTGGAGAAATGGGTTCAAATTCACATTTCTCTTTGAATGTTTCTGAAATACCTTTCAAGAATATTTCAATTCCTTATACATCTATTAATAGCTCTGTAGAAATAACTACAAAGAGAGCATCTCTCCTTATGCCGTTGAGATGATTTAAAGAGAAAATGAACGGTAAATACTGAAATATGAAGATTGGCTTGATTGAGGCTCAACTCTCACAGCCTGGTTCCCAGAGCAGAAGCTGGCCTCCTGCAGATGCTTATCGGAAGCAGCTCCAACCAGTGCTGAAGGCAATCGTTCACCCTAATAAACTGCATCCCTGGACTGTCCATGCATTTCGGCCAACGAGCAGAGTCCTAGCTGATACGGTGTGCGTGCTCTTTGCCCTTGTCAATTTCACTGTGGTGTGTTGGTCTATTCCTGCTGCTGAAACAAAATAGACTGAGTGGCTTGTAAATAGTAAGTTTATTTCTTACACCTCTGGAGGCTGAAAGTCCAACATCTAGCAGATTCTCTTAGTGAGAGCCTGTTACCCAAATATTGTTTGTATTATAAGACCCATGTAATTGAACCTTAGACTATCTATCTGTCCATAGGGTTGCAAAGAGTTGGACATGACTGAGGCGACTGAACACAAACACACAGCTGTCTATCTATTTATCTATCTATATAATTTTTTAACATATATAATTTTAATCTTATGTGAATTGATTAATAGAATGTACATAGTTTAGATATAGCTATATGTATTAATGTATGAGTGATTTTAGTTCTCCTTTCTGTTTTCTTTATAAATCCCAAGTTAAAGAATCTTTCAGATATACCAAAGTGAATAAGGTGGGCAGCAACTGACAGTTGTCACAGATTTTCACTCTTCAAGTGGGAAGATGAACACATAAACAACATGTTTTCGCCTAATTTTAAACTTTAGGGAGGCCTGGCATGCTGTGATTCATGGGGTCAAAAAAGTTGGACATGACTGAGCGACTGAACTGAACTGAACTGAAACTTTACTGTATAAAGTGCTTCGTTATTCCTCAAACCTAAAGAATCACTGTTTTACCAGACTGAATGGCTGAATTACAAGTATCAGTTTGATCAGTAGCCACTAGAGTCAAACCAATTATGTGTTTTATTTTTCATTCATAGAAGGTGTAATTCTGACACAATAATTTTGAAGGCTACATCATAAACCCTTAAAACTAGTCAACTTGCAATGTCCTGTTCAGCCTTTATTAGCCTATATAGTATACTGTATAGTGTTGTGTGTAGGTTACTTATAATCAAACAAAATACCCTGGTTACCACTTCTCTTTTGCCCTAGGTTTGAGAATAAAAAAATTTAAAATCATCACTTATCTGCAGCACGCAGCTACTATGAACAAAAACGTGTTTGTAACAGAATTTTGCCTTTGTGTTCCAGTAGACTAGTAAAAAAGGAAAAATGCTAATTAACCTCAAAGACTGTGATAACATTATCTGTGTTTTAAAAGACAGTTTACCAGTTTACTTTGACCAGTAAAGTAACTGCAAGTTTATTTTACTCTATTTTTATTCTGTCCAGTCAGTAAACAAGGATATTTTGCAGAACATTTGCTCCAGATAAAACCCTAATAACTCAAATACCATTTAAGATACACAGTAGGCTGACATTCAGCATTCTGCATTAATTCTCTGGGCAGCAAATTGTCTCTCTGAAGCAAGGGGAGAGTCAGCTGGAATGCAGTAAAGATGACGGAATGGCCCCTGTTCAAAACACAGTGAAATATAGGGGTAAAAGGAGATTTTTCAATAAAATAGGTCTCAGGAAATCATGAGAAGAATCACCAAGACACAGTCAGACTTAGGATTACCAAGGCTTGTGAAAGCCTGTTTTGGAGATGGCTTGGGGGATCTTTGGTTGGCATGATGGATGGTATACCAGTTCATTAAAGTAAGAGCCCATCCGCTCGAGGTAACTCAGGTACAAGCCTCCTTCATGGTTCTTATAAATAATGTTGAGTAGAGAATTTCAGTTAGTTCTTTTAGCACCTACCTGTAGCTGGAATAACTACAACCAAGATGAGATCAGACCCTGAAAAAGTTAGTGGTGAATTAACAGAGCCTGGTGTAAAGGAGGATCCAGTAGTAGATGAAGGTTGGAAATTCAGTACAGTAGAACAAACCAAGTGTGACCAAGAAACCAGGAAGTAGAGGTGTAGGCATGCATGCATGCTAAATTGCTTTAGCCAAGCCCAACACTTTGCAACACGGTGGACTATAGCCTGCTGTGCTCCTCTGTCAGTGGGATTCTGCAGGCAAGAATACTAGAGTGGTTCACCATGCCCTTCTCCAGGGGATTTTCCCCACCCAGGGATTGAACCCCTATCTCTTATGTCTCCTGTATTGGCAGCAGGGTTCTTTACCGAGAGTGCCACCTGGGAAGCCCAGAGGTTGAGAGAGATTTACTAATTCTAACAACAACAAAGTAGAAAACATAGCCTTAAATTCAGTCAAAAATTGTGAGTAATGTCCCACTGACATGTAAACTTCATCAGGAACCAATAATCCCATGGCTAGAGGTATTTACCGTCTGCATTTTAACGTGGGCTTCCCTGGTGGTGCAATGGTAAAGAATCTACCTGCTAATGCAGGAGACATAGGTTCAATCCCTGATCTGGAAAGATCCCCAGGAGAAAGAACAGTGGCAACCTACTTCAGTGTTCGTTTTCACTCGCAGTCCAGTATTTTTGTCTGGAGAATACCATGGACAAAGGAACCTGACAGGTTACAGTCCATGGGGTCTCAAAGAGTTGGACAAGACTGAAGTGACTGAACAACATCATCTTAAATGTACAGTATTTGAAACCTAGGATCTGACATTGGTCTTAAAATTGAACAAGTAAACTGAATACCTGCAGAATAAGTATCCTAAGAGGTATTTTTCACAAGTTTCTTGGAGTATTTTCAGCGACTGTGTAATAAGTCTTGGGCAATAATTCCAATTTTCCACATGTGAAATTTTATCTCACTTATAGGATAACTCCCTGAGGAAATGAAAGAAATAGCTCAGAGACATTACAACTTGACCACCTGGTCACATTACAACACTTTGGACTGGAAATGTTTATTTCAGAAGAAGGAAATTCACATTTTTGAGAACCTAACTCTTGGCTTTCCTTCAAGTGCCTTATTGACCTATAGTTGGAGTTAATTAAAATGTCTAACTAGGGTGCTTCCTAAAACAGAATCAGCATGATTTATTCCAAAAATTTCTGGCAATTTCTTAATTGCTTTGGGACTCAAAGATTGATTTCAAACCCGTGGATGTTGTACTAGTACTAAATTTGGCTATGGGTTGTGGGTAGGGGGCTCTCAATAAATGTGCTGGGATTTATTTCCATAACTATGCCAGTTGAATTTGACCCAAGATAGCACATGAAATTGAGTCCCCTGATGGATTGTAGTAGATTTGTTTCCCATGAAGAAACTCTTTTAATCATTCTGGGAGTTAGTAAAACTGGGAATCTGGCCAAATTTGATTAGTTAGCCCAATTCTGATGTCAATATATTATAGACATTCCATAAGCTAGTGAAAAGCAGTGTGTTTTCCTGGAAGGAACTCAGGAGCAGATGATCAAGATACAATCTTTCTTCTTTCTTTCATGAACTATTTGACCTTTGGCAAGTTAATTGGCCTCTATAAGCCTCAGTTTCCTTTTATATGCATAGCCAAATTCAGTACTAGTACAATATCCACACTTGTCCAGAAAGTGTGTACAGAGTGGCAAGAGTGGCAGACAAAGAGCATATAATAAGCCCTTAGTAATTTGGAGCTGAATCCCGGGAAAAACCTTAAAGGAGTGGGTCTTCTCCTTGCCCATGCATTAGAGTCACTTCTGAGAATCCCTGGTGGCTCAGATGGTAAAGAATATGCCTGCAGTATGGGAGATCAGGGTTTGATCCCTGGATTGGAAAGATACCCTGGAGAAGGAAATGGTAACACACTCCAGTATTCTTGCCTGGAGAATCCCATGGACAGAGGAGCAAAGAGTCAGACACAACTGAGCAACTAATACACTTTTCACTCAGTTTCTACTCCAGACCAACTATAGCACAATGCCTAGGAATGGTTCCTAATACCCGTAAACTTTCAAAAGTGTACTAGGTATTCCTAATGTGCATGATCTATCTTGCAAAAGGATTTCATCTAGAACTTAAGGGGATCATGAGAATCATCACACTAATAGTTCTCAAGTGTCCATCTGTAGACTCACTGCATCAGAATCACTTTGGAAGCACGCTAAACATGTACATTCTCTCATTTGACTTCCAAGTTGCTATGTTAGACTCCCCATGGGTTTTTCTTGGTGTCTGTCCTGTTAACAAGAGCCCAAAGAAATTCTGCTGAGTCATGGTCAAAAGCCACCCATGCAAAATGAGTTTCCATGCAAAATGAGTTTCCTTGCTGTTTTTATTTTAAAAAGAAAACAAAAAGACCTTAGAGCAGGAATGACTTATTCAAAGTTACCTAAAATTAATGGCAGTGTCATGGAAACCCAATTCTCCAGGCCCTCAGACCAATTCTGTTGCTGATACATGCCATACACCGATTTTATTGCCTCGTTGATTTGGATTAAAAAATAAAATCTGTGAAACCAACTCCTAATTTCATTAACTTGGTGGCTGCAAGTAAGGAGGATTGTTGAAAACAAAAGAGTCCTGGATAGTAAACAAAGCTGAAGGTTCTGATAATGACAGTACTGCTTTGGAACGGCATGTGGAAAATTAACAAATTCCTCTAAATCACAGCCTTCAACTTTACTGGGTCTCTGAAGAAAAATATAAAAAGACAAAAATCACATTACTTGCTCTTCCTCTGCTTTGCTGAACAATAATTCTCTATAATGTCCAGATTTGCCAGGTGCGGGAGTCAGATTACAATAAAGCCAGTTGCAGATCTCCTTCCTCCAGTGATCAAAACAAAGTCTTTTGCTTCTTTGAGATCAGCTCATCATATCCTCTAGCCAGCTCTGCTAGGGAGATTGACAGGTTGCATCATTCAGAAACACTGCTCAAGAGCCAGCCTAACAGCAGTGTACATGAAATCATCTTCAGACAGCAAAAGAGCAAAGAGTGAGATTGTTAGTGCTAGTGTGATTTGCATTCATCTCACATACCAAGGTGCTTAGGAGACAGACCCTGGTAAACGAGCAAAGATCAGGATCTTTAAGATCAGAAGTAATTGCTGGCTGATGTAGTTTGGCAGGAAAGACTAGAAAATGTAATGTTTATACACTTTTTACTCTTTATCATCAACTGGATAAGTGAAAACATATTGAACATTTTTAGGATGCAAAAGAGTTATGGGCATTAGATTGTTCTTACAAAGAAACGAGAAACATGATTTTTGATATAGGAAGACAAAGTCATAATTATCTAACCTGATAGAAGGAGAAATTAGCATTATTTCAGTTAAATTCTAATTTATTGTTCTATCTAATGCAAGGGAGATTCTACTTGGAGACAAAAACAGTGGACTATAGCTCTGGTCTAACAAAGGCTAACTTAAAACTGTTTCATATTCATTTTCTCACACACAAAAAAAGAGATTGCAAGGTTGGGCTACAATTATTACCACCTTAAATGCAGTTGTCTTTTGTTAATGATTGATTTACTTTTTATATTAATTATGAGATGCACAATTAGTTTTTCAAATGGGCCAGCTCTTTGAATCAGGTGGCCAGAGTATTGGAGTTTCAACTTCAACATCAGTCCTTCCAATGAAAATTCAGGACTAATTTACTTTAGGGTGGACTGGTTGGATCTCCTTGCTGTCCAAGGGACTCTCAAGAGTCTTCTCCAGTCTTCACCCCAGTTCAAAAGCATCAATTCTTCAGTGCTCAGCTTTCTTTATAGTCCAACTCTCAGGTCCATACATGACTACTGGGAAAACCATAGCCTTGACTAGATGGACCTTTGCTGGCAAAGTAAAGTCTCTGCTTTTTAATATGCTATCTAGGTTGGTCATAACTTTACTTCCAAGAAGAAAGTGTCTTTTAATTTCATGGCTGCAGTCACCATCTTCAGTGATTTTGGAGCTCAAGGAAATAAAGTCTGTCACTGTTTCCATTGTTTCCCCATCTATTTGCCATGAAGTGATGGGACCGGATGACATGATCTTCGCTTTCTGAATGTTGAGCTTTAAGCCAATTTTTCACTCTCCTCTTTCACTTTCATCAAGAGGCTCTTTAGTTCTTCTTCCCTTTCTGCCATAAGGGTGGTGTCAACTGCATATCTGCTGCTGCTGAGGCTAAGTCGCTTCAGTCTTGTCCAACTCTGTGAGATCCCATAGACGGCAGCCCACCAGGCTCCCTCATCTCTGAGATTCTCCAGGCAAGAACACTGGAGTGGGTTGCCATTTCCTTCTTCAATGCATGAAAGTGAAAAGTGAAAGCGAAGCCACCCAGTCATGTCTTATTCACAGCGACCCCAGGGACTGCAGCCTACCAGCCTCCTCCATCCATGGGATTTTCCAGGCAAGAGTACTGGAGTGGGTTGCCATTGCCTTCTCTGCTGCATATCTCTGGTTATTAATATTTCTCCCAGCAGTCTTGATTCCAGCTTGTGCTTCATCCAGCATTTCTCATGATGTACTCTGCATATAAGTTAAATAAGCACAGTGACAATATACAGCCTTGACATACTCCTTTTCCTATTTGGAACCAGTCTTTTGTTCCATGTCCAGTTCTAACTGTTGCTTCCTGACTTGCATACAGATTTCTCAAGAGGAAGGTCAGGTGGTCTGGTATTCCCATCTCTTGAAGAAGTTTCCACAGATTATTGTGATCCACACAGTCAAAGGCTTTGGCATAGTCAATAAAGGAAAAATAGATGTTATTCTGGAACTCTCTTGCTTTTTCCATGATCCAGTGGATGCTGGCAATTTGATCTCTGGTTCCTCTGACTTTTCTAAAACCAGCTTGAACATCTGGAAGTTCACTGTTCATGTATTGTTGAAGCCTGGCTTGGAGAATTTTGAGCATTCCTTTATTAGAGTGTGAGATGAGTGCAATTGTGCAGTAGTTTGAACATTCTTTGGCATTGCCTTTCTTTGGGACTGGAATGAAAACTAACCTTTTCCAGTCCTGTGGCCTCTACTGAGTTTTCCAAATTTCTGGCATATTGTGTGCAGCACTTTCACAGCATCATTTTTTTAGGATTTGAAATAGCTCAACTGGAATTCCATCACCTTCATTAGCTTTGTTCATAGTGATGCTTCCTAAGGCCCATTTGACTTCACATTCCAGGATGTCTGGCTCTAGGTGAGTGATCACACCATCATGATTATCTGGGCCCTGATGCTGGGAAAGATTGAGGGCAGGAGGAGAAGGGGACAACAGAAGATGAGATGGTTAGATTGCATCACCAACTCAATGGACCTGAGTTTGAGTCAACTCCAGGAGTTGGTGATGGACAGGGAGGCATGGCGTGCTGCAGTCCATGGTGTCCCAAAGAGTTGGACATGACTGAATGACTGAACTGAACTGAACTGAACAATTAGTTACCTTACAAAGATTTCAAATGTAATAGGACATGGAGTTTACACTTTTATAATAGAATTTCTGAAACATGAAGCAGTATACCGAGTTAGTGTGTAAAGACTTGATTCATAAAATAAAAATAAAGAAGCCATATTAAAAATGTTTATATACTTACATGTATATTATGCATACATACACACATATATATATATACACACACACACATACATACATACATACATACATACATACATACATAGGGCTTCCCTGATGGCTCAGCCAGTAAAGAATCCTCCTATGATGCAGGAGAAGTAAGAGATGCAGGTTCTATCCCTTGAGTCAAAAAGATCACCTGTAAAGGAAATGGCAACCCACTCCAACATTTTCTTTCCTGAAAAATCCCATGGGCAGAAGTGTCTAGTGGTCTATGGTCTAAAGGGTCACAAGGAATTGGACATGACTGAGTGACTAAGCATATATAGAAGGTGATATAGAAGAAATAAAGAAGATGGCTAACTAAAAATATCTATATTGCTATTATAAAATTGAGTTAGATTGCTGAGCCAATTAATTGAAGAATAGAAAAAAATGTAAAAATCTACCTTCTTATTAAGCATGACTGAAGGATTTCCATTTAAAAAATTAGGATATTTCCCCCTGGGAATTCAGTGTCACTATTACTAGACACATTCCAAGAAGAAAAAAAGAGATAAATGAATTTAAGGCTACAGGGATATAGAAACTTATATTACCCTTGTCTTGAATGGTTTTTGTGAAGCAGTTAAAGTTATGAATCTGTAATGAGTTGTGAAAACAATTCTACTTTTGACCCACCATATTTTAGAATTTAAACTTACATACGCAAAGCGAAAAAAGATTTCAGTAGTTTGACTTTTTTTTAAGAAAAGATGGTTTGTCAATTTATGTTTTGCTCAAGAAGTGCTAACCACTATAAAACCCGTAAAATGTCATGGAAACGAGGAAAAGATTGGTGATAATGAGACCACATGTGTACTTAAACCATTATTGAACTGTGCTATCTTATCACAAATACCAAAGATTCTTATTCTGAGATGAGACTGGGCTGGCCAGTCTATCACCACCCACACATCACCTTCCAATTGAATTAGAAGCTCATTTGGGGGAAGATTTTTCCAACTGCACTACTCTTATCAACTCAAAGATCTGCATTCCTCTGCTTTCCCCTCTTTTCCTTTAGATATTGCATAAGGGAGATGTTTTGGGTGGCAGGTATATGGATGTGATTGTGTGTGTTAGTTGCTCAGTCATGTCCAACTCTTTGTGATCCATGGACTGTAGTCCACCAGGCTCCTCTTGCAACACTGGAGTGGGTTGTGTTGCCATTCTCCAGGGGTTCTTCCTGACCCAGGGATCAAACCCAGGTCTCCGGCATTGCAGGCAGATTCTTTACCATTTGAGCTACCTGGGAAGCCTGAATGTGATTCAAGGAGGGCAGAAAATAATTTTGAATCCAAGAGTGTCCTTGGGATTAGGATTTGAGAGCTTTGTTAAATCCTAGTTGGACAATAAGTATTCAAATAGTGCATTTCTATTGACACTCTTTCCTGGTGGCTCAGATGGTGCAGAATCTGCTTGTAATTCAGGAGACCCAGGTTTGATGCCTGGGTTGGGAAAATCCCCTGGAGAAGGGAATGGCTACCAATTCCAGTCTTCTTGCCTGCAGAATTCCATGAATAAAGGAGACTTGGCTGGCTACAGTCCATGTGTTTCAAAGTTAGATACGACTGTGTGACTAACACTTTTTAAGTGGCAAGTTTATTTCATGTCCCTGCAAGAAAAAATCTGATAGTAGAGCCCAAAATTAGGAAAGTCATCTGGACAAGTGTGCTCTGTTCCCATGATACAATGTCATATTGCTTTCTGCCATAAATTTAACAAGATGGGCTTAAAGAGGTTTGCAATACTTATTTTTATGCAATCAGTAGAGGAGGCATTCCTGTAATTCTCCTTGATTATCATCATCAGACCATTGTAACAGAAATTGAAAACAACTTCTCAGAGGCTATAGGACTCAATGTTGTTGTTCAGTTGCTAAGTTGTGTCCAACTTTTGTGACCCCATAAACTGCAGCACTCCAGGCTTCCCTGTCCTTCACTCTCTCTAGGAGTTTGCTCAAATTCCTGCCCATTGAGTCAGTGACACTATTTAACCATCTCATTCTCTGCCACCCCCTTCTTTGGCCTTCAATCTTTCTCAGAATCAGGGTCTTTTCCAATGAGTTGACCCTTCCTATCAGGTGGCCAAAGTACTGGAGCTTCAGCTTCAGCATCAGTCTCATCAACATAGGACACATAGGCACTGAGATTTGAAACTTTAATAAATAACAAAGCACAGAATGAAAAACAATTTAGTCGGTGTCTTTTCCGGTTTCCAAGGAAAGGGGGTCAAAAGACCTCTAAAGCATTTCAATTTTATTAGTCCCTTGTATTAAAACTCTATGTGGAAAATCAAAATTTATCAGCAAAAATGCAATCAATCTTAGTAAGGTAACCTGGTGGAAGATTATCAAGTTCTCTTTAAGTCAGCACTTTTTTTCTGACCATTTTTAGAACATGATTGAAATCTACTTAAACAAAGAGGAAAATGGATAAATACTTTGTTACTGTGGTCTGGTAAAGAAATTACCATTGCAAAGGGTAAAAATCAGGCATTTCTCGGTATTTGTTTCTATATGTAAAATTCAGGAATTACCTTGGAAAAGCAACAGGGTAGTGAATAAAGCGCTTGCAAGGTACAAAGGCAATAAAGCATATTTTAATATATGGCAAGAATATTTTAATATATGTTTAATATAATATACTTTGTCTCATTCTTTATTTTGTATTGATTTTTACTCTTATCAAATGAAACCCATAATATATATTCCAAAATATTCTTGTTAGGTGTTCATATCCAATCCAAACATCAAATTAACTTACAATCTCTTGTCCTTCCTATTATTATCAATAAATAGCACAAGCTTATCCCTGGATTTTAGAATCTGAATGTATCAGATGCTAATATTCTTCTAAATTATCTCTTTCCAGAACGTTATGCCAGAGGGTACTTCTATGTTCACAAACATGCTGAGGGACGGTGTGTTGTTAAAGACAACATGAGATTGAAATGAAAACAAATTTGTTTGGAATCTTAGTTCTGCCCCTTATTGATGGTAAAACTGCTCATGCTCCCTTTTTGCCTGAACTTCAATTTTTTTCAGTGTAAATGGGAATCCTATCATTAACACACAAAATATTTTTAATGAGTCATATTATGCACCAGACACCATAATAAACCCTGGGATACTTTAATAAGCAGAAGCATTCAAACCCCCAGCTTCATAGTGTTGAGATTAGAGGAAGATTCAGATCTCCAAATAAGCAACATAAGGGAAATTTAGAAATGAATGTGGAAACTTGAAGGAGTGGCAAGTGAACTGGTTCACTGAGGAAAAGGAGTATCTTCATAAAAATGTATATTAAAGTTGAGACTTCAAAGGATGAGAAAAGATAATCAGGAGATTGGAACCTTGAGCAGGAGATAAGACAACAGCACTTCCAGACCGTGACTCAGCACTTCCTGACCATGACTCAGCACTTGAGATAATGTCTCAGTCTGAGACACAAATGCAAGTTTTGGGCTTCCCTCATGGCTCGGATAGCAAAGAAGCTGCCTGCAATGCTAGAGACCTAAGTTTGATCCCTGGGTGGGGGAGATCTTCTGGAGAAGAGAATGGTAACCCACTCCAGTATCTTTGCCTGGAGAATCTCCTGGACAGAGGAGCCTGGTGGGCTACAGTCCATGGGGTTACAAAGATCTGGACACTACTGAGCAACTAACTTGAATTTGAATTCGTGAGAGCTTGAAGATTAATTTAAGTAGGGCTAAAAATATTCAGTTTAGTTTGTGTGCAGAATTTTCTTTGAAAGATGAGAATATTTTGGGATGAAAAGAAATATTTTACTTCTATAGTTCTTATTAGGATTCGACATAATGTATAAAAACATCTACCAGAGAGCAAAAACTCATTATAAATTATTGAATATATATGGTCATTATAAAATCCATTGCCATGAAATCAGGTGTACACTAGAATTTCTAATACATTTTTAAAAGATCTGTATAACAAGTGACCATCTACACCTACTTTAATTTAGTACCATGACTATGAACCAACATGTAAATCTACTTAATATTCATCATCTATGCTTAATTAAAATAACAATGTGAACTGATTTCAACTTGGATTCATAGTTCTTAAAAACAAACAAGCCAACAAATGTAGACTTAAAAGCCTATGTAAAACTGGAGAATTCAATACCTGATGGCTCAGATGATAGTCTGCCTGCAATGCAGGAGACTGGGGTTTGATCCTTGGGTTCAGAAGATCCCCTGGAAAAGGGAATGGCAACCCAGTCCAATATTCTTGCCTGGAGAATTTCATGGACAGAGGAGCCTGGCAGGTTACAGTCCATGGGGTCACAAAGAGTAGGACACGACTGAGCAATGAACACACATTTTTCTAATATATGATAATTAAAATAATTTGTTTTCCTAAACTTCTTAGAACAAACTTATGAGAAAGAGCACAACTATCAATTGATATCATTTTAGCAGATAAACTAATATGCACTTGCCACTAAACTAAATTATATAACAGAGCTAATCTGACATTTTTAAGTGCATATCTTCAAAAAAATCTGATAGAATTGAACAAAACTGCAAACTTTGGTAGACAATAGATTCTTGCCTCTGATAATCTCCGATTTTGCAGCACAGCATAGGGAACATATCTGTAGATTGGTTTTCTTATTTTGAAGATTATCTGCACCGACAAGCCATTGGAAACAAATTTAACAGTTCCCTTCCCCACTGTAACATCCCTTCTGTTGTTCTCTTTCCCAGCCGAACCATTAAACTCTCTTTGGAGTTCCTCTAACATTTTGGAGGTGTTTATAAAGCTATCAACAATCCTTTTGAATTTCTCCCTCTAAAGCAATTCACTTTTATACTTCTTTTGGAAAAAAACATTTTATATTCAGCTTTATTGCCAACAATGCATCAACACCAGCTTGGGCTTTTATAATAATTAGAACCAAGATTACTTTAAATGTTGTTGAATTGGAGAATTTTTGTAAAACTGGATTATTAAGCCAGAATCTGTTTTTTATTCCAATCCCGAAAGAATATAAAGAAATTTAAAATGGCATTTAAGTTAAAATTATCATCAATGGATTATTTTATGTTTACAAATTTCAGCTGGCTTATTTTTACATTGAAAGTAGTATAAGAAAAAGAAAGTGAAATAAATAAATTACTTTCTTATTTACGTCATAAAAATTATGTAACAAGGATCAAAGAGATCAATGATAGGCAAAACACATATGTTATAAAAACTGTATCTTATAAACATGAGTAAAGTCAAACTATACAGTCCATGGAATTCCCCAAGCCAGAATACTAGAGTGGGTAGTCTTTCCCTTCTCTAGGCGATCTTCCCAACCCAGGGATCAAACTCAGGTCTCCCACATTGCAGGCAGATTCTTTACCAGCTGAGCCACAAGGGAAGCCCAAGAATACTGGAGTGGGTAGCCTATTCCTTCTCCAGCAGATCTTCCTGACCCAGGAACCCAACCTGGGTCTTCTGCATTGTAGGCAGATTCTTTACCAAGTGAGCAATCAGGTTAACAAGAGTAAAGCATAACTTAAAGAAATTAACCTACTTCCAAAAGCATCAACACTAATAACTGTCAACATGTTCCAGGGAAGAAGGAAATTAGGGCAAAAGTTCTTCTAAAATAGCAATACTGATTAAAGTTTTAAGTAAATCACTTGGGTCCCCACAGGAAATATTGTTGACAGTAAACAGATCAATTTGAGATATAAAATTTACTCTTCAAAAGTGAATCTAAGCATATATACATATATAAAAAGCATATATAAATATGTAAAAATAAACCTAAGCATATATACATATGTATGTACACGTGTGCTTAGTCGCTCAGTTGTATCCGGCTCTTGCAACCCCATAGACTGTAGTAGGCCAGGCTCTTCCATCCATGGGATTTCCCAGGCAAGAATACTGAAGTGGGTTGCCATTTTCTTCCCCAGGGGACCTTCCTGATCAAGGGATCGAACCTAAGGCTCCTGCATTGCAGGCAGACTCTTTACAGACTGAGTTATGAGGGAATGTGTATTTAAAAATGCAAAATGAGATGATGGATAATCTGAGTCAACAAAGATAGTTTGGAGTTGTGCTTGTATAAATTTTTCCTTTTCAACCTTTTTTATCTTCTTTATTTTTTTGGCTGTACTGGGTCTTAATTGCAGCATGTAAACTCCTAGTTGCTGTCTGCGGGATCTAGTTCCCTGACCATGGATTGAAACCTGGGCCTGGGAATGCAGAGTCTCCACTATTGGACCACCAAGGAAGTCCCTTTTCAATCTTTCTTCATCTTCTTAAAACTGTTTGGAAGTAATTTCAAGCTCACAGAAAAATGGCAAAAATAAAAACAAGCTTTTGGTATCTGCATGACCCAGAAGGAATAAATGAAGGAATTTCAAAGTGAGAAAATGTAGAGAAAGATGGTAGGGAGAAGGGAGGGGTGAGAATGAGGGGCAAAGAGATGGAGGACCTTAAGAGAAGACTTGTGCAAAGCATTTTCAAAAGTGAGAAGTCACTATTGTGGTTTTTTTTTTTTTTTTTTTTGCATTAACCAAGTTGATGGAAACTTGTGACTCTTTAAAATGTTATACACTATACTTCTCTAGGGGATTTGGCTGCCTCTCAGGAAAGGTGTTTCTCTGGCTATGGATCCACAGGGAAGAGGATAGTTGATCTCACTATTCTCTTGTAAAGGCTTCAGCTGCAGGGGCGTGGAGCCAGTTTGCTCGTTACATGCCTACCCTTCCTACCTGAGACAGAGAAGTCCCAGAGACTTGCTGCTCAGACTTCCCTACAGACAGCTAGCCTTGGCATCTCCCAGGATTATGCTGGAATGAAGTAATCTGACTTTTCTCTAGACAAAGCTGAATAAGAACCTGTGTTATAAGAGCCTCAAGTGGTCACATTGCAGACGTAGGAGTGCTGTTCAGGGAAACCTGGGTGCTGCCTAGGAAGAACTTGAGTCTGCTCTCACGGCTTGTAGGTACCACTTTTTTCTCTACCTCCTGTTTGCTTCAGGGTGGGAAGGTCAAATGTCGTTGATTCTCAGCTCCTCTGTGTGGGGCCCTGCACTGTCGACCACAGGAAGATGAGGGCTGTAGTTTAACCTTAAGAACAGTTATTATTGACCACGTGATTCCAGTTAGTGATCAGTTTTCTTTTACAGTCTCTTAGCTGAAGTATAATTACAATCCTTTATATCACAAACACAAGAGATTGCGGAGGTTTCTTTTTTCCCCTCTATGTGGAATCTTTCAGATTTTTTACTTGCTTGATTTGCTTCATCTATCTATCTATCTACCTATTGCTTTATTGCTATCAATAAACTTGGAGTGTGAGGAATAATCTGATAACTGATTGACTGACTGAATACATTCATGAACACATACGTATGTGTCTGTGTGTGTGCATATATATATATATGGCTAATATAAAATTCACATATTGGTTATTAAATAACTTTTATGAATCAATTGCTTTGGGAGTACAGGCTTGCCACATTTACTCTGGTCATACGGATCTACAAAGTTGACATACACAACTAGTAATGCAGAAGTTGGTGGTGTTTTCTTAGAGAAAATTAATTCCTGGTTCTTTTTATACTTTCTCTAATATACTTTTATACTTTCTCTTTTTTCTAATATAGCCTTTAACCATCTAACCATGTTGTGCTCTGTGGTCAATAATTATAACTTGACAGTGGATTTCCCGAGAACACACACTCTTAATGTGTGTGTATGTGTTTCTATAGCAAGAGTCTTCTGTTGCCAGGAGAAATATCAATAATCTCAGATGCACAGATATCACCACCCTTATGGCAGAACGCAAAGAGCTAAAGAGCCTCTTGATGAAAATGAAAGAAGAGAGTGAAAAAGTTGGCTTAAAGCTCAACATTCAGAAAATGAAGGTCAAGGCATCTGGTCCCATCACTTCATGGCAAATAAATGGGGAAACAATGGAAACAGTGAGAGAGTTTATTTTGGGGGGCTCCAAAATCACTGCAGATGGTGACTGCAGCCATGAAATTAAAAGATGCTTGCTCCTTGGAAGAAAAGTTATGACCAAGCCAGACGGCATATTAAAAAGCAGAGACATTACTTTGCCAACAAAGGTCCGTCTAGTCAAAGCTATGGTTTTTCCAGTAGTCATGTATGAATGTGAGAGCTGAACTATAAAGAAGGCTGAACACTAAAGAACTGATGCTTTTGAACTGTGGTGTTGCAGAAGACTCTTGAGAATCCCTTGGACTGCAAGGAGATCCAACCAGTCCATCCTAAAGAAAATCAGTCCTGAATATTCATTGGAAGGACTGATGCTGAAGCTGATATTCCAATAATTTGGCCATCTGACGGTGAAGAACTGACTCATTTGAAAATACCCTGATGCTGGGAAAGATAGAAGGCAGGAGGAGAAGGGGATGACAGAGGATAAGATGGTTGGATGGCATCACCGACACAATGGACATGATTTTGAGTAAACTCTGGAAGTTGGTGATGGACAGGGAGGCCTGGTATGCTGCAGTCCATGGGATCACAAAGAATTGGACACAACTGACTGAACTGACTGACTCTCTATAGTGTGTGGTGATGGTGGTTTAGTCGTTAAGACATGTCTGACTCTTGTAGGCCTATGGACTGTAGCCTGTCAGGCTCCTCTGTTCATGGGATTTTTCAGGCCAGAATACTGGAGTAGGTTACCATTTCCTTTTCCAGGGGATCTTCCAGACCCAGGGATAGAGCCTGTATCTCCTGCATTGCAGGTGAATTCTTTACCACTGAGCCACCAGGGAAGCTCCTCTATAGTGTGTAGAAGCTAGGAAAATGCATGCCGTATTCTTTCCGACTTCACTACTCCTGATATTTTTGTAAAGATTATCCTGAACTAAAACAGGTGTTGGAGATAGCTTTAAAGACAAACAAAGCCAGTTAAAAACAACTGGGCAGGGTGATTATGAAAAGGCCATCTGTTAAGTGCACAAGTCCCTCGTCTCTGTCAATTAGGAGCACAGCATTTGTGATGTAGAGCAGATCCAAGCTTAATAGGAAGCAAGATGCAGATATAACAGTTTCCTTTCCTTTCTCAAATGCCAGGAACTCAGAAGCCTGCAAAACTCAGGGAACAGAACAATAGACCCAATTTATCACATCCCAGAGTCTTTAATATTTGCTGTCTTGAAGTGAATAAATTGTGCTTTGAAGAGCTGTTGAGTGAGTGGTGTATGTCTCTCTTTGTGTGTTTCAGCATCTTCGGTTGTTTATTTCTATGTAACGTAATTTCTCTTAAGACAAAAACATGCGCCAAAGAAATGGACAGACATGCTCAGAATTGATTGTGGATTAGTGAAATAATTCTTAAATCTCTAAAGAGCAATTCAATATGCTCATTTATACTAAAAGACAAGTAATTTTTCATTTGACATATTTTGTTGGGATGTTGCATACTTGTGCTCCAGGGGTGCATTTATCATTGAAGACAGTGTGAATGGTAATCCCTGGATTAGAGTACCCTGGCAGCCCTGAGGTTTTCAGTGGAGCCAACAAATAGCACGTTTTTTCTCTGAGGTGTGAACTAATTGCTGAATAAGAAACAAACACACTAAACGTGCAGTAAATAGAGAATGAAAAGAATCACTCTCCTAACTCCTAAAGGCTCAGCCAGGGAATGCAGCTTCGGACAGAACTGGTCATCAAAATACTTAACAAATTCATGGCAAAGACTTCCATCATTTAGTATGGGAACACCCGAGCTTAACAAGTGTAAAGCCACACGGTCCTTATCTACTGAATGCGAGTTTTGCTCAGGGTGGTCAGAGGGACCTTGCTCTTTCCTACCCACCAGAAAAGTCAGGTAAAGACTGACTTTGAGAAACCACTGGAGAAAGTTGGACAAGCTGTTACATCTCACCCCAGTTACATCTTGGTCTTTGTGGGATGAGATGCAAAAACAGATCAAACAATCCCTCTGGATGCTCTGGACTATGGGAAAATTAACTCCATTCACCTATGAAGGATGACCACTGACTTTGATCAGACGAGGTAACGTATGCTACATCTAGGGGAGGAATACAGGCTGAGACAAGTTTAAGAAGACTTAGGAAAGAGCCTTCCTGGTATTGATGAACCTAGTATCAGGGAAGGAATAGAGATACAAACATAGAGAAGGGACTTGTGGGCACAGAGAGAGAAGGAGAGGGAGGGATGAATTGAGAGAGTAGCATTGCCGTATCTATACTACCATGTGTAAGATAGACAGCTAGTGGGAAGCTGCTGTATAACACAGGGAGCTCAGCTCAGTGCCCTGTGATGACTAGAGGAGAGGGAAGGAGGCGTGGGAGGGAGGCTCAAGAGAGAGGGGATAAAGGTGTACATAGAGCTGATTCACTATGTCACACAGCAGAAACCAACACAACATTATAAAACAATTATACTCCAGTTAAAAAAATAAATTCAAGAAGAAAGAGCCATCTCCAGAAAGAAATATCAGGAGGGGTGAAAGTGTTCCTTCCTGCAAACAGCTCATCTTTATTGAGATACTGAGATATATGTAACATGAAGAAAATAAACAGGAAAGCTAGAGGAAAACCAGGTCAAAGGAAAGCAATATTGATGCATAAATATACCTGGCATGTTTAGTTAATTGGACATTGATTTATTTAAAATGAACAAATATATTATTAAAAAGTAGGGTTTGAATTCATTATCCCCAAATATAGCAATTTTATCAATTATTAAAGTATCTTAAAATACTGTATAGATATGTTCACATAGTTTATAAATGATATATGTAATAAGCAATGTTCTTATATAAATAAATTCTTGTCTTTCACATCAACTTTCAAAGACCATTTCATTATTTTTTCAGTTCAGTTCAGTTCAGTCGCTCAGTCCTGTCTGACCGTGACCACGCCAGGCCTCTGTCTGGACTGCACCATGCCAGGCCTCCCTGTCCATCACCAACTCCTGGAGCTTACTCAAACTCATGTCCATTGAGTCAGTGATGCCATCCAACCATCTCATCCTCTGTTGTATCCTTCTCCTCCCACCTTCAATCTTTCCCAGCTTTGAGTCAGTTCTGTGCCTCAGGTGGTCAAAGTACTGGAGTTTTAGCTTCAGCATCAATCCTTCCAATGAATATTCAATACTGATTTTCTTTAGGATGGACTGTTTGGATCTCCTTGCAGTCCAAGGGACTCTCAAGAGTCTTCTCCAACACCACAGTTCAAAAGCATCAATCCTTTGATGCTCTTTATGATCCTACTCTCACATCCATACATGACTATTGGAAAAACCATAGCTTTGACTAGACAGACCTTTGTTGGCAAAGTAGTCTCTGCTTTTTAATATGCGATCTAGCTTGGTCATAACTTTTCTTCCAAGGAGCAAGCGTCTTTTAATTTCATGGCTGCAGTCATCATCTGCAGTGATTTTTTTATTATTTTTTTAATTTTTATTTGTCTATTTACATATTTATTTTTGTCTGTGCTGGGTCTTCTTCGCTTTTGCGTGGGCTTTCTCTAGATGTGGGAGTGGGGGCTGCTCTGTAGTTGTGGTGCACAGGCTTCTCTTGCTGCAGAGCACAAGCTCTATGGTGCAGACTCAGCACTTGTGGTGCATGGGTATGGATGCTCTGTGGCATGTGGGATCTTCCCAGGCCAGGAACCGAACCTGTGTCCCCTGCACTGGAAGGCAGACTCTTATCCACTACACCATCAGGCAAGTTGAAAGGCCATTTTATATCACTCACATTTTTAACAGTAAAGATAACCTGCATCTTAAAAAAAAAAAAAAAAAGTTTTATCATGCTAGCTTAGCTGGTAAGGAATCCACCTGCAATGTGGGAGACCCGAGTTTGATCCCTGGGTTGGGAAGATTCCCTGAAGGAGGGCATGGCAACCCACTCCAGTATTCTTGTGCAGAGAATCCCCATGGACAGAGGAGCCTGGAGGGCTACAGTCCATGGGGTTGCAACAAGTCAGACACGACTGAGCGACTAAGCACAGCACAGCAAAATGCAGTAGAGTCATGGATAGAAGACATACGTGCTCTTAATACTTAATAGTAAAAAACAACAAATGCCAACAACTGCAGGCACTTGGTATATGGCAGGCACTGAACTGAGCACTTTTACATATTTATCCTTTAACACTTATGGTGTGATGTAGATATGGTCGTTATTCCATTTTATAGAGGAGGAGTCTGAGTCACAGAGACACTTTCTATTGGTCAGACAGTAATTCCAGATGGCACAGGAGTTTCCCACTCGGCATGGATAGAGATTCTTAGATTGCTTTACATGGGTTCTGACAGTCATGCACATGGATGAAGGATGGTAGACACCAGATTTCTCAGTGTTGGAATAAGAGATAACCAGAGAGGTTTAGTGGCTGACTTAGTAAGAGTCAACCAGGGAGGAGACCAGAATGATCCTGTGGTTGTGGATTAGAACTGGATACGTCAGTTTAATCTCATGTTTAGCTTAGTATACATACAGGTAGTTACTTATAGACACAGTTATAATAGGTTAGTACGCACATATATTTCCTTGCTCTGTCAGCTGACATAGCCCAGATGTGCTTTATATGGTGGCCTTCTCCCTGAAATCAGGACTTCTTAGAGATTTGACTGATTCTGGGGCTTCCCCAGGCTTCCCAGGTGGCTCAGTGGTAAAAGAATCTGCCTGCAAAGCAGGAGATGCAGGAGCTATGGGTTCACTTTCTGGATCAGGAAGATTTCTGGGAGGGGAAAACAGCAACCCACTCTTCCCTGGAGAATCCCATGTACAAAGGAGCCTGGTTGCAGAGAGTTGGACATGCCTGAAGTGACGGAGCATGCATGCACGCAAGGCTTCTCCAATGGCTCAGCCATGAAAGAATCCACCTGCAGGGCAGGAGACAAGGCTTCAATGTCTGGGTTTAGAAGATTCTCTGGAGGAGGAAATGGTAACCCATTCCATTATTCTTGCCTGGGCAATTCTATGGACAGGAACTTGGTGGGCTACAATCCATGGGGTCACAGAGGAGTCGGATACAACTTAGCAATTAACCGAAAACAACAACAACATGACCGGGGCAGAAATATATGAGAGAAATCTGGAGGATCTTTTAGGGCCAGAAAGTAAGAAAGTGCTCAAAAAATCCATAATGATGTCTACAGGGCATAGGAGAAAAATGAAACGGTGACTCAAGGCCAAAGCTGAAACAATTTGAACAGCAAAAGAGAAAAAGCATGTTTTCATGTGTGTGTATACTAGTCACCCAGTTGTGTCTGACTCTGCAACCCCATCGACTATAGCCCACCAATTCCTATGTCCATGGAATTCGCCAGGCAAGAATACTGGAGTGGGTTGCCATTTCCTCTTCCAGGGGGATCTTCCCAACTCAGGGACAAAACCCTGGTCTCCTGTATTGCAGGCAGGTTCCTAACCATCTGAGACACCAGAGAAGCCCAGAAAAAGCATAATTGGGTGATAATTCAAGTATAATAATAAACACTCAATGAATCAATACAGGTAGTATGAAGGAAGAAACGTTTGTTTGAAATCGTGGGGATGACAGGTGTGATACCCTCTTCAGTATAACTAGAAAGAGAAATAAATCCCTGTCTCTTGTCTCTGTGCCTCCCACCCTGTTGACTTTAGCAACTCAAACCAGCTTCCTGATGAGGCAGAACCTCAGACTGCCAGGCTGTTTTCACTTTTAATGACTGTTCTCATTCTGAAGTACAAGCCAAGTTCACCTACTGAGAGTGAGGCAATTTAAGAAATACATGTGAATTAACAGGACTAGTATTAAGAAGAGAGCTGCTCTGGGGGAAAGAATGGAGATGTGACCAGGGTCCTAAGATCTATTTTTGAATGTCCTTGAAGGCTGAGCTGAGATTAAAGGCAGTTATTTAAAATAAGAATCATTTTCACTGTAACGTGAATCTTTGCAATTATGTTCCCAAGTTGTTCAAAAATAGTCTGTAAAGTCTACACTTAAAACATAATAATTATCATATTTCCTCTATTTTGAAGTGCTCTCAACTGTTAAAGACACCATCACTTTAAAAGCTACTTTTTATTCATTCATGAAATATGCGTTCTGTGACCTCATGAAGCTTATGTTCCAAGAGAGGGAGTTGTTCGGTAAGCAAATATATAATTGGGGCTTCCCCTGTAGCTCAGCTGGTAAAGAATCCACCTGCAGTGCAGGATACCTGGGTTCAACCCGTGGGTTGGGAAGATCCTCTGGAAATGAGAAAGTTGCTCATGAAGTAAATATGTAATTGTATTTCAGGTGATCATCACTTCTACTGAGACCTATAAAGCAGGAATGTAGGGAATACAGAGGGTGTTTTTTTTTTTTTTTTTTCCTTCTGTAAATAGGCTGGTATATCAGGTTTCATTACAATAGTGGCTTGTAGGCAAAGACCTAAAGAGGGAACAGGTGTGTAGATTATCTGAGAGACACGTACCCAGGTGCAAAGGAAGAAAGAATTATGTGCAGCTGGAGTGGTGTGAACAAAGAGAGAATGAGTTAAAAGATGATAAAGGTTCAGATATGCAGGGCTTCACGCACCATGTAAAGACTTGACTTTTAGTCTTAATGAGATGAAAAACCATGGGGGATTTTAAGCAGAGAAGTGACATAGTCTGACATGTCATAAAAAGATCATTCTGTATTAAGGGTACACTGAAAGAAAGGAAGAAAGAAAGCAGGGATATTAGCTTGAAAACTATTAAAATAAAACAGACAAGAGGCATGTATTACCTTGTCTAGGGTGGTAGTAAAGGAGAGGATAAGATGAATTATTGTTATAGATTGATGATAAAAATGAGAGAATGTAATTACCATGTTGGACTAAGCATCTGGTATAGAAATGCTGTTAACTGGGAGAAGGAGGACTGGGGTGATTAATTCAATGGTTAAAATTTTATCCATCCTGGTAGAGATGCTGAGTATACTTTACATATCTGAGCCTAGAGTTCAGGGGAGAGACCCAGGCACTGCATATAAATTCGGGAGTTGCAGGCATAGAAATTAAATCCATGAGAATCAATAAGATAACAAGTAGAGTAAGGGTAGATGGGAAAGCAAGGAGTTCTAGGACTTTCCAGTGTTTGAGGGATAGGGGAAAAGGATGAAGACTTAGAAGGAAGAAGACTTAGGTCAGTGGAGATGATACAGGAACAAAATCATTAGAGTTTGGTACTTCGGAATGCTAATTCTAAAAGGGTACCCAAGAGGGCTGAGGGGTCCAGGCTTCATGTGCTACTTATAAAGTAAATAAGATGAAGACACCAAATGCACTCTTTTATCTGGCAAGGTGAACATCACTGAGGATCTCTTGTGATCAGTGTTGGTAGACTGGTGGGAGCAAAAGTTGGTTAAAACGGTTTAAAGAGAGAGTGGGGGGAGAGGAGTTGGAAACAGTGAGTCTTATTCACTCTTTTTACAAGTTATTTTTGGTGAATGGGAGGAAAACAGAAGTTTCTGAAAGGAGATGTGGAGATAAAAGGACTTTTTGTAAAAGAGAGCTGAGATATCATAACACGCTTGTTGCTAAGGATAGTGATTCGGTTGGCTGAGAAAATGTGACGATGCATGAGAATCCAGAATTATATGCTTGAAAAAGTAGGAGGGAACGTGGTATTTACAAATGTGGTATTTTCAAGCTCAGTTGTAGACAGTGGCGAGACGTACATCTGGATTAACAGGATGGATGGCAGGACTCATTGATAGAGAGCCTGGGAAGTGGATGTTGTGATGTTAGGAGCTTTTGGATATTCTCGTTTACTTTTTTCAGTTTATATTTAATTGGAAGACAATTGCTTTACAATGTTGCGCTAGTTTCTGCTGTACAGCAAAGTGAATCAGCCATAAGCACACATATATCCCCTCTCTCTTGAACCTCCCTCCTACTCCACTCCCTCCCACCCTCTAGGTCATTACAGAGCACTGAGCTGAGCTCCCTTGTACAGCAGCTTCCCACTAGCTAGCTCTTTTACACAGGGTAGAGTATATATTTTAGTGTTACTCTGGCAGGTCATCCCACCCTCTCCTTGCCCAACTGGGCCCACATGTCTGTTCTCTATATCTGCGTCTCTATTCCTGCACTGCAAATAGCTTCATCTGTACCATTTTTTTTTTTTGATAGTATACATGTTAGAATGTCATTCTCCCAAATCATCCCACCTCTCCCTCTCCCTCTGAGTCCAAAAGTCCGTTATACACATCTGTGTCTCTTTCCCTGTCTTGCATACAGGGTCGTCATTGCCATCTTCCTAAATTCCATATATATGTGTTAGTATACTGTATTGGTGTTTTTCTTTCTGGCTTACTTCACTCTGTATAATCGGCTCCAGTTTCATCCATCTCATCAGAACTGATTCAAATGAATTCTTTTTAACTGCTGAGTAATACTCCATTGTGTATATGTACCAAAGCTTTCTTATCCATTCATCTGCTGATGGACATCTAGGTTGTTTCCATGTCCTGGCTATTATAAACAGTGCTGCGATGAACATTGGGGTACATGTGTCTCTTTCAATTCTGGTTTCCTCGGTGTATGCCCAGCAGTGGGATTGCTGGGTCATAAGGTAGTTCTATTTGCAATTTTTAAGGAATCTCCACACTGTTCTCCATAGTGGCTGTACTAGTTTGCATTCCCACCAACAGTGTAGGAGGGTTCCCTTTTCTCCACACCCTCTCCAACATTTATTGCTTGCAGATTTTTGGATCGCAGCCATTCTGACTGGTGTGAAGTGGTACCTCATTGTGGTTTTGATTTGCATTTCTCTAATAATGAGTGATGTTGAGCATCTTTTCATGTGTTTGTTAGCCATCCGTATGTCTTCTTTGGAGAAATGTCTATTTAGTTCTTTGGCCCATTTTTTGATTGGGTCGTTTATTTTCTGGAGTTGAGCTGCAGAAGTAACCATTTTTTTCAGAGAAGGCAGTGGCACCCCACTCCAGTACTCTTGCCTGGAAAATCCCATGGATGGAGGAGCCTGGTAGGCTGCAGTCCATGCTAAGGGTCGGACACGACTGAGTGACTTCCCTTTCAATTTTCACTTTCATGCATTGGAGAAGGAAATGGCAACCCACTCCAGTGTTCTTGCCTGGAGAATCCCAGGGACGGGGGAGCCTGATGGGCTGCCGTCTATGGGGTTGCACAGAGTCGGACACGACTGAAGTGACTTAGCAGTACCATTTTTCTATATTATATATATATATATATATATATATATACAAGCATTAATATGCAACATTTGCTTTCCTCTGACTTATTTCACTCTGTATAAGGCTGTAGAGGACATCTGTGCCATGGATGTTCGCTTCTGATTGTTCTTATTTCTCAGTGAAGCAGGACCCAAGTGCACTGGCAAATAAGCTTAGATGAGGAGGTGTTAGATATTTGAATAAAGAAGATAAACACCAAGTCATCATCTAAGAGACTGAAGTATGAGTGGGTTAGGAAAATTCAGAAAGACTGGTGAAAACTTTAGTGTTAATAGCTTTTGGAAAACTTACAAAAATAAACTCTCCCATAGGGGATGGACTCATCAAACACGAATTTTTAGAATTCTGTGGAAAAAAGTTCTAATAATACAGTGAATGAGGCAATGTGTACTCTTAAATACTCAGAATTCTCTGATGTGCAGCTTCCTTGCTGGCTCCGTCAGTAAAAAACCCAACTGCAATGCAGGAGATCACCTGCAATGCAAGAGACTTGGGTTCGACCCCCGAGCCAGAAAGAGCCCCTGGAGAAGGAAATGACAACCCACTCCAGTGTTCTTGCCTGGAGAATCTCTTGGACAGAGGAGCCTGGCAGGCTACAGTCCGTGGGGTTTCAAGAGTAGGACATGACTTACGGACTAAACCACCAGTCTCATAGAGTCTTCTGTTCAATCAGAAGACTGTGTTAAGTTCATAAATGAAGCTCTGAAAAGCTTTGGCTTTGATTCTGTTCCTTCGCTTCAGAGGATCCTGTCACATTCTTTTACCTTGATAATATTGTCTTATTGATTTGGTGATATTTGTGGTTTAAACATGGATTGGAAAGCTTCCATGAGCCCTGGGTTCCAAGGAGATGAGTTTGATTAATTCCAGCGTGTGCTGGAGAGCTCTTAGATACACACAAATGAGCAGGAACATTTTCACACAGTGAAAACCAATGAGCACGGGATCATCTGGCAAAAGGACAAGGACCAGATTAAGGCAGAATTGATGCAGGTTAATCCTTGTGTTGCAAGCAAATTATTTTAATTCCAATAAAACTATTATATATATATTATTTATAATATATATATTTTATAAATTATTTTAGAAAAATATTTTAGGGTCTATATATAACTCTATTCTTTTAAAGTTATTACAAACTATTCTAAAAGAGAACATGTTCTTGAAGTCCCTTTAAAATATCTTTTCAAAAATTTATGCAAACTTATTATAAGATTTTTTTTTCTTGGACATTTTTACTATTATGTTAACAATTTCATGTATTTTCTGCTCAAATAGAAACATATCCCTATGACTCATCTATGTTTTCTGATTATGCAATGTAATTATCACAATTTATTTTTCATTTGTGTTAACCATCCCTTGGAAAGTAAAATAAATTGATACCACATTTTTCAACATTTAGTTTTTGAATACATAATTAAAATGAAAAGTATATGGACTATATATGTCTTAGTTCTTTCTGAGAGTTGTAACTAAAATTCCATAGACTGTTTGGCTTAAGCGACAGACATTTATTTCACACAGTACTCTAATTATTCTCTATTTTAAAACTTGAGACCTAATCCGACACATAGTAGTACCTTAGACTAAGCATGTGGACCCTCAAGACATGAAATCTTTAGAGTTTATCTTAATAACAAAGGTATATAAGCATGTATTTTAAAGAGTTGAGAAACCTTTTTTTTACCATAAACATTTTTAATATCAAAAAACATTTTCTCTGCATCTTCCTCCTCATATTTTATCATTGTTCTGGACATATTTTTAAAATATAATTCTTGTATTCAAGAATATTAACTTCCCACCTACAGGCAATGCTTCCTAACTGATTGGAAAGGTGAGGATTAGTGCTCCTTCTCCACGACACCCTCCCAGCCTCCTGCACAGACCTTCACACCCCCACATCTGGGCCACGTCTCCTGTACTGCATGGTTGGAGCTGATGGTCAGCATACTTAACCGCAGGTACAGCTCTTGTTCTGGCCAATCAGAGTGGGCACAGTCCTGATTAGCAGCACCCATCAATGCATACTGGTATATATCATCTCTTGCTGGATCTTTAAAGCTAATACTAGGATCTCGTGTTTGTATTAATATAATTATGTAAATAGGCTTTTGTTGAGCCACGTGGTAATCACTGCTTCCTTTTCTTTCCTACACAATCATGTGTTTGACTAGAATTAATTATTGTCTTGTTTTGTTAATTCAAGATCTATTTTCACTTATGAAAATCTCTTCATTTGTTCACATGTACTAAATAGTCTATTTGCCTTTTTCTCACGTATTCTCTGTGTTAGCTCTGACCTTCATCAGCTTGTTGCAAAACTTTGTCTGGAAATAATTTGCTCTCGGATTTCTGTCTTCCAGTGTTACTGTTTGGAAGATTGAGTCCATTCTGATTCTTTAAACTTTTCATTAGTTTTTTCTTTTCTTTCCTTCTCTGGGGACGATTACAAACTTTTCCCTGCTCACAGCATCCTAAGGCTGTATAATGTAATGTGGTTCTATTTTCAATCCTTGAACTGAATGCTTAGGAGGCCCTGTTAGTGCCGGCATGTAGGGCAGCAGGTCCTGATCCCAGCAGACGTGTCTTCAGGCTTTGTATATTCTAATGTGAGATGAAATATTTCATCGCTTCTCATCATGGATTCATATCCATCAAAGTTACCCGCTATTCTGATAAATTGAATGTCATGATAACATGGTAATTATGAGCCGCAGCAGAACAGCCATAAAAATCTCCGTATTTGTGTGGAACAGAGCAGAGTTAGACAGGAAATAGTTCTGAGGGAGCCATTGACAGGCAGCCTGATTCCAGAAGGATTACTTCCGGGACACGCAAGTGTGTCCTAGGGTCCTTTCCCAAGCGTCCTCAGCCTGATTCATTCTGTGGGGACTGATTCACACAGTCACCACAGGAGGTCGGAGAACATAAAGAATGACCTGAATACATGTGTCCAGAGTATTTCTTTCTTATATATAAGAATAACCAGAAAGTTTAATAATAATAATATCTCTTAGCAGAATGAGGTTCAAGACAAGAAATGGTGGGTAGCCTTCACAGATACTAAATCGTAGAAAAGTGCTCAAACTGTTGAAGCAAGTCAGGACGCAGTGAGTGCCAGGACTCACCTGCTCAGGTAAGAACAGCTATGTTCAGGAAGCGTATCCTCAGCTGGTGGATCGGTGAGTATCCCTGATGAGCAGCGTCATAAACCACGCCTCAATAATTTAGGGAAGAAATGGGATTTGTTAGCAGCATTTTTCGGAGAAGGCAATGGCACCCCACTCCAGTACTCTTGCCTGGAAAATCCCATGGATGGAGGAGCCTGGTGGGCTGCAGTCCATGGGGTCGCTAGAAGTCGGACACGACTGAGCGACTTCCCTTTCACTTTTCACTTTCATGCACTGGAGAAGGAGATGGCAACCCACTCCAGTGTTCTTGCCTGGAGAATCCCAGGGACGGGGGAGCCTGATGGGCTGCCGTCTATGGGGTCGCTCAGAGTCGGACACGACTCAAGCGACTTAGCGGCAAAACCACCAGCAGCAGAATTTTTCACTGGGAGAATAAGAGAGCGCAGCTTGGGGGCGGGGGTGACTAGAATGAGAAGCAAGGTCCGGGGCCACATCTCCGAACAGGGTCCTTGATGCTATCGGTGAAATGGTCCAGTCCCTGGGGCCAAGTGGCCGCTCTGAGTGCTGGGCTTCCTAGGGGGCCGGTGCCCCGGGAGAATTTCTGTCCCTGATCCCTCCAGCAGGGGCCGCCACTGCGGCAACCTTGAGTGCTGAGTGGGTCCCCATCGCCTTCCTCTCCAAGAGGCTCTGTTTGGCCAAGTCGGGCAAGAGTTTCTGAATCCACATTTCATGCCAGCAAGATTGTCACTAGGAAGGCTGAGGAAGCAAGACTTTGACATCTTCGTATTCTCTTTATATCCTGCAAGGCAGGAGTGCCTTAAAGGCGGGGAGGTCGAACATTGGAGAGTATATGGAAGCCAGGTGACCAAAAGGAGAACCTTTGATTACCCAGGTCTAAGAATTCTGAATGTGATCATTAACTGATATCCTATCAGTTCGTGTACGTATATATATATAGCAATACATGAAGGACTCATTAATAAGGAATTTTTAGGAACTATGAAAGATTTGTTGAAAATGGCTAAACCCACACTGTGCAATGAGCTATTTGTATTTTATTTAGTAGTCAACATAAACAGGAATATAAACAGCCAGTGTGCATCACAGAGAATAGATGTAATAATATTTTCCAACTCATTTTCACAGAAGTTATTCCATGATGTAACCCAACAGCATAAACCCTGCCTGTCTATAGGAATCCCAGGCTTAAAGGTTTTAAATACACAGTTACATGTAAATAGAAGAATAAGGTTTCTTAAGAAACTGTTAAAAACTGGGAGAAAATAGTATGAGTTGTTTTTTTCTATAATATCTGGAAATACTGACATCCTTCTTTCCCTATAAGTAGAAACAAACAAAAATGCTAGTTTACGTAAAAACTCTTTATGTCATAGGAAGTTAGTTTGGTTGGTTTACATGACTTTCTTTTTAAAAAATCTGAAAGATATGAAATGTAATATTTGTATATGCCATTATTCAGCAAAAATATAATTTTCAAAAATTGGCCAGTGAAAGTGACTATAGGAAAAGGATGAACCAAGCTACTTAATTCTAATTTTCAGGTATTAGCATCATATTATTTCTACTAATAATTTACACTCATTTCTCAAACCCTAAATCATTATTGTTATTGTGTGTAGTTTATGTTTACTATATGTCAAACACTATAATTAATATTTTATACATATTAGCTCATTGACACAGCAGTGCCTAAAGTAGCTGCTATTATTTCCATTGTTCACAAGTTCAGAAATTGATACAGTCTTTAAGTAACTTGCTAGGAAGTCATCAAGCTGAAACTTGAACCCTGGCAATCTGACTCTTTTTTGTTGAATTTATGTTATGATTGGCCAGGCTGGTTTATACATCAGTGCTTTATAAGTTTGAAATGTGTGTGTCAATGATCTGAGATGACACAGAGCATCTCAACATGTGATAACCATTGGGTTGCTGAGACTTCTAGGGCTTTACCTTTTTCTGAGAATCAAGAGAATCCACCGAGAGGCAGAAACCATTGAAAAATGTATAGTATAATCTCAGAAGCCTATACCAGCATTATTAGTATCCAGAGACTCAACTCATTTGACACGGGGAGACAAACTCCCAGTGATAGGATGTGGACAGAAGCCCAGTGAGAAGTTTTCATTCAGATATCTCCATCTTTTTAACTGCTGTGACCGTGAGTCTGTCTGATCTGTTAAACAGAGAAGACAGATAAAAGCATGTCAACGTTGCATAGTGTAAACAGCGCAGCTCACACTTACAGAATACCACTCACTGTATCACTCACTCTTGTTCTTCCTTGCCTTACCATTTAATCTATGGTTGGTTCTGAGGTAGGCTTTGTTTTCCTACAAACCTGGGTAGCACAGATCTTTTTCAGTCTTATGATGAATTGAGTAAGTATTTGAACTATTGAAGCTTCTCAGTGTTTAATTTAAACTGTAGCCCTATGTTTTGAGGAACATTGGTTGCTCTCTAGCTATCCTAAGACTTCTCCTGTTACAGTTTCCTTAATTCTTCTAGGAGAGTTACGATTTCTTTTCTCTTTCTGTAAATACTTACCACACAAAGTTGTATTTTTTATATTGAAATTGGTACTACGAAATGATAAAGCTCTTCTATTGCATAGATTTGTTTGAGAATACAGTGAAAAATAAGAAAGAATAATTATCTATAAAACTTAGAAGAAAAAAGGGACTTTTGGCACTGAATAGTACAAATACCATTATGATTTATAGTTATAGTGACAAGTGCACACTGCATTTTACCAGAGTAGACAAAACCTGAGCTTATCTCCATAGATTTAATAAATTTGTATCAAAATGGTTATTACTTCACTTGCTTTTGATTTATACTTTTTTATCATAGTCATTTTTTTTCCCAAAGTGAAATGATTCAATGAATGTGCAAAATATTATGGCTTATTTGAATGTAATTTTAAAATTTGGGGGCTGGGATTATTTTTTATTGTTTAAGTATAATTCTGGATTGCCTTTTCACTAGAGAATCCTTGGAGTAAGAAATCTTCCTTCCTTTTCCTTTACGTGTGGTGTGTGTGGGGGGGGTGGGGGGGGGGGGGTGGGGTGGGGGGAATCTGTTACCAAGAAAGGATCTGGAAGTCAGGAAAATCATCAATCTCATTATTATGTCAAATTTGCTTTTTGAAATTTGTTTCTATTACAATTCAGTTCAACAAGTATTTATTATGTATAAAGTATTATGTTAAATAACATACAGTGCTATGCCTTGAAGTGTGTCTCCCCAAAATTCATATATTGAGGCCCTTAGCAAATATTTGATGGTATTTGAAGACAGGGCCTTTGGGAGGTGATCAGGTTTAGATGAGGTAGTGAGGGCCAGGCTTTCATGGTGAGATTATTGCCTTTGTAAGCAGAGACAGGAGACTTCTCTGGTGACTCAGTGTTAAAGAACCTGCCTGCCAATGCAGGAGATGTAAGAAATGCAGGTTTGATCCTTGGGTCAGAAAGATTCCCTGGAGGAGGAAATGGCAACCCACTCCAGTATTCTGCCTGGACAATCCTGTGATCAGAGGAGCCTGGTGGGCTACAGTCCCTGGGGGTGCAAAGAATCGGACAGAACTTAGCGACTAAACAGCAATAACACAGAGACACTAGCTTGCTCTTTCTTTCTGTTATGAGATGCACAAGAGGGTGGCCATCTGCATACCAAGAAGAGGGTCTTCAATGGAGATCCAAATTACCTGGCACATTGATCTTGCGCTTCCAGATTCCAGAAGTGTGAGAAATAATTGTCTGTTGTTCAAGCCACTTGGTCTCTGGTATTTTGTTAGGGCAGCCCAAGCAAATTAACACACATGGGATACAAGATCAGGCATATTTTTTTACCTTTGTTCTCAAGGAACTCATGCAGGGCTATAAGCAGAAAAATAACTATGCTAATAATAGTGTAGGATTTGTAAAATAAATATAGATAAGATGTAACTCAAACTTCTAAAAAAATATGGCATTAGTGAAGGACTTTGAAAGTGAGCAGGATTTCTCAGGATAATGTGAAGTAAATATTCAGAACAGGATGGAGGAGTGAGTCATCCACATGGGAGGATAAATGTATTGTTTAAATAAAATAATGTAATCCAGTTTGAGAGGAAAATGAGGAGAGAAAGGGCAGGATGAAAGTTTTAAGATAAGATGATAACATATTGAGAAATCTAAATGGGAATGAATTGTATTTAATTTGACAGAAAATAAATGTTATTGGAAGTTTATGGACGTGGATATGCTATGACTCATGAGGCAGTAAATGTGCTTGAATTGAGTGAAATACAATCAGAAAGAAGGGAAGAATTGAAGGAAATAGAAGGGTGAGAAACATGAAGATCTGAATATGTTGGTGACTGTGAAAACACAAAATGTTAATAAGAGACATCAGGAAATTTAAATGGGTAAGACCTGGTATTACTTTGTCAACAAAGGTCTGTTTAGTTGGAACTATGGCTATTCCAGTAGTCATGTATGGATGTGAGAGTTTGACCATAAAGAAGGCTGAACACTGAAGAATTGATGCTTTTGAAATGTGGTATTGGAGAAGACTCTTGAGAGTCCCTTGGACTGCAAGGAGATTCAACCTGTCAATTCTAAAGGAAATCAACCCTGAATATTCATTGGAAGAACTGATGCTGATGCTCCCATCCTTTGGCCACCTGATGCCAAGAGATGACTCATTGGAAAAGACCCTGCTTCCGGGGAAGATTGAAGGTAGAAGAAGAAGTGGGAGACAGAGGATGAGATGGTTGGATGGCTTTACTGACTCAATGGACATGAGTTTGAGCAAGCTCTGGGAGATGGCGAAGGGCAGGGAAGCCTGGCGTGCTGCAGTCCATGGGGTAGCAAAGAGTCAGACATGACTGAGTGACCAAACACCAAAGACTTGGCAAAAATAATAAATAGGTGTTAAGAAATAGACTAGTGTAGGCCTGATTCTCTATTTTAAATCACTATGTACCCATCATGTCACCATTCTTATAGTATCAGGACCCCCTCAACACTACACACACAAGGGTTTTCTGTCTCACATGCACACATATATATACACAGGCATACACACACTGTCCTCCCTGGAATCTCAGGATGATAGTAGGAAGACATAGGCAAGATTTCACAAAAGAAACTTTGGAAATTTAATAACATCCTAAGATCAGATAGCTTGGGAGGACAAAGGTGAGTCACAGTTAGGTTTTCTTTACCTCTGAGTTAGGAAATGGAACATTTTGCTTAATTTTTTAATAAGAATTAGTGGGCGGGAGGATTTGTTCTATTTGTTTTTTTTTTTTTTTTTTAAAGGGAGGAACTGTACTGATCTTTAAAATCGTTTTGCATGTCAGTCTTTTAACAGCCATGTTTAAGTGCCATGGCTAGAATCACTGCTGAGTTGTCCATTTGCTGTAGTAAGAGCAGAGGTAGAGAACTGTGTGGGAATTCTCCTGTGCACCAGCACAAGCAAATAAGTCAGGGAACTGGATTATGAGATGGCCAGAATAAACGGTGTATTGGAGTAAATTTGCCGCACAGCAAATGCATTTCCTGACCTGTCTGATAATGAGTGTCAGCAACTCCCTACCTTACTATCTTAACTCAACAGTTTGAACTAGCACAGTATCTTCCAAGGACCTTGAGGGGTAAACATTTTGATAGAAGTTGTTGCTGCAGTTTTGGCAATCATGCTCTTGCATCCTTTCAGTTACAGAGTCTACTTTGCCCTGAGAGATAGCTTAAGGGGATGAAGTGAGAGTTGGTAAGCACAAATGCAGGCTGCAGAGACTTGAATTCCAGGCCCAGGAAGGTAACTAGCTTAATGAACTACATTAGTTTCCACATCTTTAGAACAGAATGAGGAGTGCCCAGGATACCTTACCATTAGGGATCTTTTAGGAGAGACAAATAAGATGGTGAACCTGAAACTACTTTGAATGGCATAATGAACTATGCAAGTAGAAGAATTGGCAGCTCATAACAACCCCTAGGAAATAATAACAGTGCCTGAACATAGTTACAACCTGTACAGCTTATTGTAGAACTTTGTCAGAAAAATGCAGGCTGACTGCTTTGGTAACTGTAACAGATGAGTTTTAAATTAAGCTTAATTGTGAAAATTATTTGGAGAAATTTATTTTTCTTTTTTTTTTTTTTTTTTTTTTAGTTTTTATTTTTTAAATTTTAAAATCTTTAATTCTTACATGCATTCCCAAACATGAACCCCCCCTCCCACCTCCCTCTCCATAACATCTTTCTGGGTCATCCCCATGCACCAGCCCCAAGCATGCTGCATCCTGCGTCAGACATAGACTGGCGATTCAATTCACATGATAGTATACATGTTAGAATGTCATTCTCCCCCAAGTCCAAAAGTCCGTTATACACATCTGTGTCTCTTTCCTGTCTTGCATACAAATTCCATATATGTGTTAGTATACTGTATTGGTGTTTTTCTTTCTGGCTTACTTCACTCTGTATAATCGGCTCCAGTTTCATCCATCTCATCAGAACTGATTCAAATGAATTCTTTTTAATGGCTGAGTAATACTCCATTGTGTATATGTACCACAGCTTTCTTATCCATTCATCTGCTGATGGACATCTAGGTTGTTTCCATGTCCTGGCTATTATAAACAGTGCAAGTATCTTAGAATCTTCAGCAATGTTTTGGGAATCCATGTTTTAAATCTACTTAGTTTATATGAAAAAGGAAAGTGCTATGGAAAGATACATTTTAATGTTCCTGTCAATCAAAAGCAAAATTCAGAACTGAACCAGGCAGTGCATATCTATTTTTTTTAGTAGATGAGCATTTACAGTAAGGACCACTTTGAATTTTATGTGCATCCCTCCCACTATTAAGTGCTTTTGTATTTTGACTAGATGCAAAGAGTTGGACATGACTGAGCGACTGAACTGAACTGACAGTGATACCAGAGGAATGGAAAGTAGCAGTAAAATATTTATCTGTGACTGGAATCAAATTCCTTTTAAGTGATTCCTTTTCAATCTAAGACTTAAAGTTTCTTATTGCCATTAAAACTCACCATTTTAGGACCATCAAAGGTTAAATGGTGTCACTGAGCAATACCTACTAAAGGAGAAATCACTGATAATGGTGCACATTACTGTAAGCCAAGTAATGATATAAACATGTTGCTTGTATTTTGTTTATACAAATATCCTAAGAAGCACACAGTGTAAATGTATCCCATTGTACATGGCTCAGAATGCAGGAGACCGGAGTTCAATACCTGGGTTGGGAAGATCCCTTGGAGAAGGAAATGGTAACCCACACCAGTAGTCTTGCCTGGAAAGTTCTGTGGACTGGGGACCCTGGTAGACTACAGTCCATGGGGTCGCAAAGAATCAGACAGGTCTAATTTCAAGATCAGATAAAGGAAACTGAGATAGAATGCCAACTTGAGCTGTGGTTGGTTAATAAACTCATCTGTGAAGTTTAAATGGGACAGACTCTGCTTTCACAGGATTCTTCTTCTGTCATCATTTTTTCTCTAGAACAAGCTGATTCACTATTTACTTATAAGATTGACTAGATTTTTTAAAAAACATTATAAAACCAAATGCTGGTGAGGGTTTGGAGAAGCTGTATCACTCACATATTGCCAGTAGGAATGTAAGACGTGTAAGCCACTCTGGGAACACACATGGAGTTTCTTTCAAAACTAAACATATACTATCCATACAGCAGAGGAAATGCACACATGCCTATTTATTCCTGGAAAGTAAAACCATATCTTCTCACAGGAACCTTACACAAATATTCATAGCAATTTTGTTGGTCATAGCCCCAAATTAGCAACATCCCAAACTTCTTTCCATATGATACTGGTTAGGTAAAGGGGTACATTTAAACCATAGGTAACTCCTCTGTACTGAGAAGAATCAAACTAATGATACATGTAACAACTGGGACAGATCACAAAGAAAAGATGCTAAGTGATAAAAACCAGTCTCAAAAAGTTACCTTCTGTCTGCTTCCTTTATATAGACAAGATTCTTTAAGAGACAGAAGTGGAGAACAGATTCATTGTTGCCGTGTATTAGGGACAGGAGGAGAGAGACGACTGTTGGTATAGAAGAAATTTGTGATAAATTTGCTCTGAATTTTGACTGTGCAGTGATCTCATGAGTCTATGCATGTAAAAAAGTTGCACAGAACTAAATGCACACAAAATATGTGCAAGAAGATGGTGCTTTGGGAGAAACTGGTGTGTGTGCTCAGTTGCATCCAACTCTTTGTGACCCCATGGACTGTAGCCCACCAGGCTCCTCTGTCCAGGGAATTCTCCAGGCAAGAATAATGGAGTGGACAAAACAATTTCTGAATACTGCCAGAGGACATCAGGCACCCAGAAAGGCAGATCATTGTCTTCAAAAACAGGTAGGAAAAAATAAAAGAAAAAAGAGACAAAAGAGGTAGGGAGGGAGCTCTGTCCCGGGAAGGGAGTCTTAAAAGAGAGAAGTTTCCAAACACCAGGAAACACTCTCGCTGCTGCGTCTGTGGTGAGACTTGGAAGCACAGAGGGCAACATAACAGGGAGGGGAAAATAAATAAATAATTAAAATCAACAGATTATGAGCCCAACGGTAACTCCCCCAGTGGAGAAGCAGCACAGACGCCTGCATCCGCCACTAACAAGCATGGGCTGGGCAGGGAGGCGAGGGCTGCAGCGCTTTTTAAGAATTGGGCCAGAATGCCCCGAGCATAACCAGAGAGAACTAACTTGGGCTAGCAAACCAGACTGTGGGATAGATACTACACGAAAAGCTCTAACATAAGATACCGCCAGGCCTGCACAGAGAACAAAGGACGGAACAGAATTAGCCAGCTGTAGACCATCCCCTTCCAGAGACAGGCAGGCAGAGCTGGAAGGGCTGGAAGGGGGCAATCACAGCCCCAGAGAGACATTAACTACCAACTGCAAGCAAGCTTCTTTGCTAACTAAGACTTCCTGGGGTTCTGGGCAGTCACCATCCACTGAAGAAGGGGTGCCAGTTATACTCCCAGAAAACCGAGCAACAGGGATGGGAAAGGCGATAAGTTGCAGCGACCGCGCTCACCAAACACCTGAGCTACTCGGACCTGGGAAGGGCACAAAATGCAGGCCCAACGAGTCTGCGCCTCTGAGGACTACCTGAGTGCCTGAGCCTGAGTGGCTTAGACTGGGGAGGTGCATGCAGCCCAGGGCCAGCCTCAGACGATTCCCGGTGGAGCAACCTAGAGCCTGAGCGGTGTGTGCTGCGAGCGGAGGCAGGCCCAGTGTGGGTGAGACACTGCGAGCACACGCCAGGGTTATTTGTTTGCAGCATCCCTCCCTCCCCACAGCGTGAATGAACAAGTGAGCCTAACAAAAAAAAAAAAAAAAAAAAGATGTCTACCACTGCCCCACTTGTGTCAGGGCAGAAATCAGACACTGAAGAGACCAGCAAACAAAAGAAGCTAAAACAGAGGGAACCACCTTGGAAGTGACAGGTGCAATAGATTAAAACCCTGTCATTAGTACCGACTACATAGGAAGGGGCCTATAGATCTTGAGAAATATAAGCCGGACCAAGGAACTATTCAAAAATGAACTGACCTCACACTGCCCACAACAACACCAGAGAAAGTCCCAGATATATCTTCACTATTTTTATGATCATTCTTTTTTGTTTGTCTTTTTTCCTTCTTTTCTTTTTCTTCTTTTTTAAAACATTTTTTAATTTTTAAGTCCTCTATTTCTCCTTTAATTTTTATTTTTATAACCTACTATTACGTTTCAAAAAAAAGACCCTATTTTTAAAGCAAACGCCATATATATTTTTTTTTTGTGGTTGTTGTTGTTGCTTTTTAATAATTCTTGTGACTTTTTTCCCCTTCTTCTTCTTTTTATTTTCTTTAATATTGTATATTTGAAAATCCAACCTCTTCTCTAGATTTTTAATCTTTGCTTTTTGGTATTTCCTATCAATTTTGTACCTTTAAAAACCCATTCTTCAGTACCCATTTTTATTTGAGAGCGAGATTATTGGCTTGACTGCTCTCTCCTCCTTTGGACTCTCCTTTTTCTCCACCAGGTTGCCTCTGTCTCCTCCCTCCCCCTTCTCTTCTCTACCCAACTCTGTGAATCTCTGTGTGTTCCAGACAGTGGAGAACACTTAGGGAACTGGTTACTGGCTGGATCTGTCTCTCTCCTTTTCATTTCCCTCTTTTATTCTCCTGGCCACCTCTGTCTCCTTCCTCCCTCTCCTCTTCTCTGTATAACTCTGTGAACATCTCTGAGAGGTCCAGACTGTGAAGCGCACATAAGGAAGTGGTTATTGGCTAGCTTACTCTCTCCTCTTTTGATCCCACCTCATCTCATTCCAGTCACCTCCAACTCCCCTCTCCCTCTTCTCTTCTCCATGTAACTCTGTGAACCTCTCTGGGTGTCCCTCAATGTGGAGAAACTTTTCATCGTTAACCTAGATGTTTTATCATCAGTGCTGTATAGATGGAGAAGTCTTGAGGCTACTGTAAAAATAAAAATGAAAACCAGAAGCAGGAGGCTTAAGTCCAAATCCTGAGAATATCAGAGAACTCCTAACTCTGGGGAACATTAATCAATAGGAGCTCATCAAATGCCTCCATACCTACAACTGAAACCAAGCACCACCCGAGGGCCAACAAGTTCCAGAGCAAGTCATATCATGCAAATTCTCTAGCAACGCAGGAACACAGCCCTGAGCTTCAATATACAGGCAGGTCAAGTTACTCCAAAACCACTGACATCTCATAACTCATTACTGGACACTTCATTGCACTCCAGAGAGAAGAAATCCAGCTCCAGCCACCAGAACTCCAACTCAACCTTCCCTAACCAAAAAACCTTAACAAGCCACTGATATAACCCCACCCACAGCGAGGAAACTCCATAATAAAGAGAACTCCACAAACTGCCAGAATACAGAAAGGCCACCCCAAACGCAGCAATATAACCAACATGAAGAGACAGAGGAATACCCAGCAGGTAAAGGAACAGGATAAATGCCCACCAAACCAAACAAAAGAGGAAGAGATAGGGAATCTACCTGAGAAAGAATTCTGAATAATGATAGTGAAAATGATCCAAAATCTTGAAATCAGACTGGAATCACAGATAAATAGCCTAGAGACAAAGATTGAGAAGATGCAAGAAAGGTTTAACAAGGACCTAGAAGAAGTAAAAAAGAGTCAATATATAATGAATAATGCAATAAATGAGATCAGAAACACTCTGGAGGCAACAAATAGTCGAATAACGGCGGCAGAAGATAGGATTAGTAAAATAGAAGATAGAATGGTAGAAATAAATGAATCAGAGAGGAAAAAAGAAAAATTAATTAAAAGAAATGAGGACAATCTCAGAGACCTCCAGGACAATATGAAACGCTCCAACATTCGAATTATAGGAGTCCCAGAAGAAGAAGACAAAAAGAAAGACCATGAGGAAATACTTGAGATAATAGTTGAAAACTTCCCTAAAATGGGGAAGGAAATAATCACCCAAGTCCAAGAAACCCAGAGAGTCCCAAACAGGATAAACCCAAAGCAAAACACCCGAAGATGCATATTAATCAAATTAACAAAGAACAAATATTAAAAGCAGCAAGGGAAAAACAACAAATAACACACAAGGGGATTCCCATAAGGATAACAGCTGATCTTTCAACAGAAACTCTTTAGGCCAGGAGGAATGGCAAGACATACTTAAAGTGATGGAAGAAAATAACCTACAGCCCAGATTACTGTACCTAGCAAGGATCTCATTCAAATATGAAGGAGAAATAAAAGCTTTACAGACAAGCAAAAACAGAGAATTCAGCACCACCAAACCAGCTCTCCAACAAACACTAAAGGATATTCTCTAGAGAAGAAACACAAAAGGGTGTATAAATCTGAACCCCAAACAATAAAGTAAATGGCAACGGGATGATACTTATCAATAATTACCTTAAACGTAAATGGGTTGAATGCCCCAACCAAAAGACGAAGACTGGCTGAATGGATACAAAAACAAGACCCCTGTATATGTTGTCTACAAGAGACCCACCTCAAAACAAGGGACACATACCGACTGAAAGTGAAGGGCTGGAAAAAGGTATTCCACACAAATAGAGACCAAAAGAAAGCAGGAGTAGCAATACTCATATCAGATAAAATAGACTTTAAAACAAAGGCTGTGAAAAGAGACAAAGAAGGCCACTACATAATGATCAAAGCATCAATCCAAGAAGATATAACAATTATAAATATATATGCACCCAACATAGGAGCACCACAATATGTAAGACAAATGCTAACAAGTAGGAAAGGGGAAATTAACAATAACACAATAATAGTGGGAGACTTTAATACCCCACTCACACCTATGGACAGATCAACTAAACAGAAAATTAACAAAGAAATGCAAACTTTAAATAATACAATAGACCAGTTAGACCTAATCAATATCTATAGGACATTTCACCCTAAACAATGAATTTCACGTTTTTCTCAAGTGCTCACGGAAACTTCTCCAGGATAGATCACATCCTGGGCCATAAATCTAGCCTTATAAATAAAAAAAAAAAATTGAAATCATTCCAAGCATGTTTTCTGACCATAATGCATTAAGATTAGATCTCAATTACAGGAGAAAAACTATTAAAAGCTCCAACATATGGAGGCTGAACAACACACTTCTGAATAACCAACAAATCATCAAAGAAATCAAAAAAGAAATTAAAATATGCATAGAAACAAATGAAAATGAAAACACAACAACCCAAAACCTGTGGGAAACTGTAAATCAGTGCTAAGGGGAAAATTCATAGCAATACAGGCATACGTCAAGAAACAAGAAAAAAGTCAAATAAATAACCTAACTCTACACCTAAAGCAACTAGAAAAGGAAGAATTGGAGAACCCCAGAGTTAGTAGAAGGAAAGAAATCTTAAAAATTAGGGCAGAAATAAATGCAAAAGAAACAAAAGAGACCATAGCAAAAATCAACAAAGCCAAAAGCTGGTTCTTTGAAAGGATAAATAAAATTGACAAACCATTAGCCAGACTCATCAAGAAACAAAGGGAGAAAAATCAAATCAATAAAATTGGAAATGAAAATGAAGAGATCACAACAGACAACAAAGAAATACAAAGGATCATAAGAGACTACTATCAGCAATTACATGCCAATAAAATGGACAACGTGGAAGAAATGGACAAATTCTTAGAAACGTACAACTTTCCAAAACTGAACCAGGAAGAAATAGAAAATCTTAACAGACCCATCACAAGCACGGAAATTGAAACTGTAATCAGAAATCTTCCAGCAAACAAAAGCCCAGGTCCAGATGGCTTCACAGCTGAATTCTACCAAAAATTTAGAGACTAGCTAACACCTATCCTACTCAAACTGTTCCAGAAAATGGCAGAGGAAGGTAAACTTCCAAACTCATTCTATGAGGCCACCATCACCCTAATACCAAAACATGACAAAGATGGCACAAAAAAGAAAACTACAGACCAATATCACTGATGAACATAGATGCAAAAATCCTTAACAAAAGTCTAGCAATCAGAATCCAACAACACATTAAAAAGATCATACACCATGACCAAGTGGGCTTTATCCCAGGGATGCAAGGATTCTTCAATATCTGCAAATCAATCAATATAATTAACCACATTAACAAATTGAAAAATAAAAGCCTTATGATTATCTCAATAGATGCAGAGAAGGCCTTTGACAAAATTCAACATCCGTTTATGATAAAAACTCTCCAGAAAGCAGGAATAGAAGGAACGTACCTCAACATAATATAAGCTATATATGACAAACCCACAGCAGACATTATCCTTAATGGTGAAAAATTGAAAGCATTTCCCCTAAAGTCAGGAACCAGACAAGGGTGCCCACTTTCACTGCTACTATTCAACATTGTTCTGGAAGTTTTGGCCACAGCAATCAGAGCAGAAAAAGAAATAAAAGCAATCTAAATGAGAAAAGAAGAAGTAAAACTCTCATTGTTTGCAGATGACATGATCCTCTACATAAAAAACACTAAAGACTCCACCAGAAAATTACTAGAGCTAATCAATGAATATAGCAAAGTTGCAGGATATAAAATCAACACACAGAAAGCACTTGCATTCCTATACACTAATAATGAGAAAGCAGAAAAAGAAATTAAGGAAAAAATTCCATTCACCATTGCAATGAAAAGAATAAAATACTTCGGAATATACCTACCTAAAGAAACTAAAGACCTATAGATATAAAACTATAAAACACTGGTGAAAGAAATCAAAGAGGACACTAAGAGATGGAGAAATATACCATGTTCATGGATTGGAAGAATCAGTATAGTGAAAATGAGTATACTACCCAAAGCAATCTACAGATTCAGTGCAATCCCTATCAAGCTACCAGCAGTATTTTTCACAGAGCTAGAACAAATAATTTCACAATTTGTATGGAAATACAAAAAACCTCGAATAGCCAAAGCAATCTTGAGAAAGAAGAATGGAACTGGAGGAATCATCTTGCCTGACTTCAGGCTCTACTCTAAAGCCATAGTCATCAAGACGGTATGGTACTGGCACAAAGACAGAAATATAGATCAATGGAACAAAATAGAAGGCTCAGAGATAAATCCACATATCTATGGACACCTTATCTTTGACAAACGAGGCAAGAATATACAATGGATTAAAGACAATCTCTTCAACAAGTGGTGCTGGGAAAACTGGTCAAGCACTGGCAAAAGAATGAAACTAGAACACTTTCTAACACCATACACAAAAATAAACACAAAATGGATTAAAGATCTAAACATAAGACAAGAAACTATAAAACTCTTAGAGGAGAACATAGGCAAAACACTCTCCAACATAAATCACAGCAGGATCCTCTATGATCCACCTCCCAGAATACTGGAAATAAAAGCAAAAATAAACAAATGGGATCTAATTAAAATTAAAAGCTTCTGCACAACAAAGGAAAATATAAGTTAGTTTAAAAGACAGCCTTTGGAATGGGAGAAAATAATAGCAAATGAAGCAACTGACAAACAACTAATCTCAAAAATATACAAGCAACTTATGCAGCTCAATTCCAGAAAAATAAATGACCCAATCAAAAAAAGGGCCAAAGAACTAAAGAGACATTTATCCAAAGAAGATGTACAGATGGCTAACAAACACATGAAAAGATGCTCAACATCACTCATTATCAGAGAAATGCAAATCAAGACCACAATGAGATACCATTTCACACCAGTCAGAATGGCTGCGATCCAAAAGTCTACAAGCAATAAATTCTGGAGAGGGTGTGAAAAAAAGGAAACCTTCTTACACTGTTGGTGGGAATGCAAATTAGTACAGCCACTATGGAGAACATTGTGGCGATTCCTTAAAAAACTGGAAATTGAACTGCCTTATGACCCAGCAATCCCACAGCTGGGCATACACACCGAGGAAACTAGCATTGAAAGAGACACATGTACCCCAATGTTCATCACAGCACTGTTTATAATAGCCAAGACATGGAAGCAACCTAGATGTCCAGCAGCAGACAAATGGATAAGAAAGCAGTGCTACATATACACAATGGAGTATTACTCATCCATTAAAAAGAATACATTTGAATCCATTCTAATGAAGTGGATGAAACTGGAGCCAATTATACAGAGTGAAGTAAACCAGAAAGAAAAACACCAATACAGTATACTAACACATATATATGGAATTTGGAAAGATGGTAATGATGACCGTGTATGCAAGACAGCAAAAGAGACACAGATGTATAGAACAGACTTTTGGACTCTGTGGGAGAGGGAGAGGGTGGGATGATTTGGAAGAATGGCATTGAAACATGTATACTATCATATATGAAACGAATTGCCAGTCTAGGTTAGATGCAGGATACAGGAGGCTTGGGGCTGGTGCACTGGGATGACCCAGAGAGATGATATGGGGAGAGAGGTGAGAGGGGGGTTCAGGATTGAGAACTCATGTACACCCGTGGTGGATTCATGTCAATGTATGACAAAACCAATACAATATTGTGAAGTATAGACAGAGAGAGAGAGAGAGAGAGAGAACTAAGAAAACAAAATTAAATTAAATTAAAAAAAAAAAAAGTATACCAGACAGTAAAAAAAGAAAAAAAAAAGAGTATAATGGAGTGGGTTTCCATTCCCTTCTCCAGGAGATCTTCCCAACTCAGGCCTCGAATCTCTCTCTCTTGTATCTCCTACACTGTCAGGCAGATTCTCTACCATTGTGCCATTTGGAAACCCCCATACTACACTGGATCTTAGCCAACAGGCCAAGCCATCTTCTAAAACTATACTACAACTTCAGAATCTGGATGTTAACGTTGGTATAATTCAGCAAAGTTATTCTGAGCCATTTTTCTTGTGCTTATTTGTGTACTGAGTCATTCTGTATTATTTCTTACAATAGTATGTGAATAATTGTCTCAAAATTAAAATGTTATGTATATATATATGTGTGTGTGTGTGTGTATCTCCCACATACAAACAGCAACAAAAACTCTACCACCTGCAGTAGTAATTGTAGATTTCTAATAGAACTTGAAATGGTTGACATCTTTTACAGTGTCATGACAAGAAACCCATCTTTGTATTGGCTATCAGAAAGGACTCTATAATAATTTTGAATCAAAAATAAATACAGGATAATTTAGATTCTCTGTTTGTTATATAAAGGAATTGTTAGAGACAGGAGGCAAAGAACAGAAGAGGAAAAGAGTGGAGTGGTAGACTTAAATACCCTCTATCTCTCGTGGTTAACTCGCATGTCATCACATACCAATTTTACTAAACTCCTTTCTTACGCCGAACACTGTTTGAAGCTACAGGCATATGAATGAGATCATTTCCTGGTCTTCAGTCAATTTATAATCTAGGGTAAGATAATGATTATATGCATATTTTTTGATTCCTACTTTAGAGCAAATATTGAATATGAACATATTTAGCTTGTGGGCTGCCGTCTATGGGGTTACACAGAGTTGGACATGACTGAAGTGATTTAGCAGCAGCAGCTTGTGTATAACTTGTGATGACTGAATCTAGAAGAGATCTGATGGAAGGACTCACAGAAAACATTATGGCTTGTGGTGGTTGGGAGAATTTAGCAGAGAGCTACCTTTGTTATGTATACATTTAATATTTTATCATTTTCTCATGTAATTGAAACTGGTAATACAAGAAGTAATTGAAACTGGTAATACAAGAAGTGAATATTGAACTCAAGAGAGTAGAGGGGTAAAAAGAACAAAATGGCCCAATGAAGGGAAAATACTATGGATAAAACATAAACTGTTCAATTAAAAGACAGGAGATACAAAGAGAATTTAGTAAGTCATTTAGAATCACTACTTTTAAAATATTTTTTATCGTGGTAGAAGTCACATAGTATAAAACATACTCTTTTAACCATATTTAACCGTGGAGTTAGCTCAGTGGCACTAAGTACGTTCACATCGTGTGCCACTCTCCCCATCATCCATCTCCTGAATTTTTCACCTTCCTGAACTGAAACGCTGTCCCCTTTAAATGCCAAGTCCCCATTCCTCCAGTCACCCTGCTCACCCTCTGTCCAGGCACCTGCCAATGTACTTTCTGACTATGAATTTGACTATTCTGGGTACCTTGTGCAAGCAGAATCAAACACCATTTGTCTGTGCCTAATGTATACTGGGGGCTTCCCGGGTGGCTCTAGTGGAAAAGAAACCACTTTGCCAATGCAGGAGACTCGGGTTCAATCCCTGGATCAGGAGGATCTGGTGGAATAGGGAATGACAACCCACTCCAGTATTCTTGCCTGGAAAATTCCACGGACAGAGGAGCCTGGAGGGGTACAAGTCCATGGGGTCACAAAGAGCAGAACACAACTGAATAGCTGAACACGATATATTGGAATGCATTTTTAAGGTTAACCTAATGTATGTTGGGACCACTGCTATTGAAAAAAGCTAAACAGACCAAAACCCGTGACTACTATGTTGGTCCATGCTGCTCGGCAACTGTGTCGTATTTCTTTTCTCAGACCCTGTGGTCTTCTGTAGTGATGCACACCCCTCAGGCAACAGGAAACCTTTCAAAGAGACACTGGCCATAGATAGTCTGAAAATCCTTCATGTCCACGTGTTCTTTTTCCTAAAATCACTATGCTGAGAAGACCCTGCTCTTACGTCAATCTTCCTTTCCCCTTTACAAGCAACTCTTTTCCCAATTTACCAAAGAAAAGGCATGCCTCTCACAAGTCATAAGTGTTGGTAGGGCATAAAAGCTTCTGGGAATCAGAACAAATTTATAGTTCAAAAATTTGTGTCAGGAGAGCTGTATTTAATAAAGGAACTACATTTAGTGAAAATCCTCTTATAAATATTCCTGTTAAAGGCAACTCGCCACATTGAAAATTGAACTTTCTACCCCATTTGAATCATATTCTAAGTTTAGTCTTATTACAGGACTGGGTGAAATGAGTGATAAAATTTTATTAAGGGATCCTGCCTCTTCCATCCCACACTCATTGCAAAGGGTTGACACGGTGGCAAGTTCAGAGAAACAGCCAAGTAGAGCAGTGAAGGTCACTGAAATTCACATCCTGAGTCAGGAGTCACTTTCTATCTCAGAGTTAAAACATTCAAGAATGGCAGAAATGATGTTGAGAAATCACTGTCTGTTGAGAAGATTCCTTCTTGTGGCTCAGTAATGAGAAAGAGCTTGGTAAGTGCATTCATTCAGCCCAAATTGATTCTGTGTTGAAACTGCATATTTTTTTAATGACTTAAAGAAAAGAGAGGTGAAACAAAAGTACTTACTTCCCATAAGTCGGTGATGCAATGTTTGAAAAACAGAATACATGTTAGTCATGTCTTTGTTTTATAGTTTCTATAACATTTATTCAGTTGTGAAAAGAAGCAATTTCTATTAATTAAAAAATATATACATTGCAGAGTAGAAATCCATATATAAATGCTCAACACATGAATTTCATTCTTTTAATACCTCCAGCCAAATACTGGGGTCATCTTTGAGTTATTTCCTTTTCTCACAGTCCATATCCAGGTGACTAGAAAATCTTACTGGCTCTACTTCAAAATATATTCAAATTCTGAATGCTTCTCACAACCTGTTGATACCTCACTTTGACCACGGTCATTGCTAGCACTCTGATTTAAATCACAAATGATTTTGTATCATTGTACTTTTTCCTAATTGATTACCCTGCTTCTGCTTTGCCTTCCTTTTATGTATCTTTTTTTTTTTTTAATCTTAAGTGTTTATTGAATAAAGAATGGGAAGATCAGAAAAAATAGACTCTGATTAGAATCTGATGTGGAGTTCTGTTCCCAAGTGTGCTGTGGTTTCTCTTTATGCTTTGCCTCCTAACAACCTGGTCTCAGCAGAGTAGAACATGTCTCTGTGCTCCTCTGTTCTTATCCCTTTAATAGCATCCCCAAGTGTTTAGAGCCTAATTTCTTAAAGTAGTTTACAAGTATTGCATATTCTGGGGATTCTCAGGTTTGCATAGTGGTAAAGAATCCACCTGCTGAGGCAGAAGATGCAGGAAACGTGGGTTCAATTTCTGGGCTGGGAAGATCTCCTGAAGGAGGAAATGGCAACCCACTCTAGTATTCTCGACTGGAAAACTCCATGGAACCCTGGTGGGCTATAATCCACGAGGTCACAAAAGAGTTGGACACGACTTAGTGACTAAGCACGGACAATACCATTCAGTTCAGTTCAGTTGCTCAGTCGTGTTTGACTCTTTGTGACTCCATGAACCACAGCATACCAGGCCTCCCTGTCCATCACCAACTCCCGGAACCCACCAAAACCCATGTCCATCGAGTCAGTGATGCTATCCAACCATCTCATTCTCTGTCATCCCCTTCTCCTCCTGCCCTCAATCTTTCCCAGCATCAGGGTCTTTCCCAATGAGTCAGCTCTTTACATCAGGTGGCCAAAATATTGGAGTTTCAGCTTCAACATTAGTCCTTCCAATGAACACTCAGGACTGATCTCCTTTAGAATGGACCATTAGGGAAGCCTCAATCTTTTCTTAAATTTACCTTTTCAGTAGGTCTTTCCTGACCATCCTATTTAAGTCACCTTTCCCCTGACTCTCTCAATTTATTTATTTTTTTATCCTCCTGTGCCTACTATAATACAAGTTTTGTGAAGACAATGATTTAATGATTTCTAAATCCCCTTTTACAACAGTTTCTAAAATGAATGCAAATAATCAGAATAAATCATTTTAAAATAGAATAAAAATAAAAATACCTATGGCCTCAAAATCAAAACAGCTGATAGCCCAAATTTTTATCTCTTTTTTTCCCCTATGAACATAATAGCAGATAATTCTTATCTCAATGGAAAATAGCCTATCATTCCAAAAGATGGAAATTTGAGACAGTTAAAAATGTGTGAATTACAGACCCAACAAAGATAGCATAGATTGTACTACAGGCTATTTGACTAATGAATAACAAACACAAAAACACACTCCTAAGAGACCCAGAGAAGACAGATGGTAAACGAGAAGGACAGCACCCTGGACCATTTCCATTTTCTCAGTGACAGGAGTGTGGGGTGCTGCTGAGTGTGAAGATGCCCCCCCACACACAGTGAGCGCTGTGTGAATCCTGGTCAGGTTCTAAAACTGTGGGGACTAAATGGATTTTCAGGCAGCAGCCACTGTGTCTTATGTAATTTCAATGAATCATGGATCCATGGTTCTCAAGATCTCCTTAGAAATAATAGAATTTCATTCATTCTTCCCTTTAGCTTTGGTCTGAATGTACAGACTGTTCACCTTCTGAAAAGGTGAGCAGCTTGTGAATTCAGGCCAGATGAATTTGATTAACTTTGAACCAGCCCCAAGGCAGGATTTTGGCTATAACTTTAACATATAATTAGCAGCATTTATCCATGTTTGAACTATGTCATTCACTTTTGCACACTTTCCATTGTAGTTAGAATTAATTCAGCTATTAGCCTTCTTTTTAGAAAATGCCAGGATTTTTGATCTGAGAATTTAATATCCTCGCCTTTATAAGGATATTTTTCACCTTTTAACAGTGTAACATTTTAAGTGCAAAGTGTAACTGCAATCAATAAATACCTTTTAAATGAATTTTCTGATCAAAGTGAAATGAATAAATTGTAAACCTTGAGTGGCAGAAACAAATTAAAAGTATTATCCAATTTGGGGAATTGGAGCAAGTTTTTACATCCATTGTCTTAAATGATTCTGAACCCTTCCTAACCCTTTCAATATTTCCAAAAGAATGAATGACTTTCAAGCCATCACTTTATACTTTGCAGTTTAGCAAGGCTAATGGAATTATAATACTATGAAGTAGTAAAATAATGAATAAAACATTAAACATCAAACAAAGAATTATTGTAGTTGACTGGACAGTTATACAGAATTCTAATCTATTTTTGCTGGACAATGTTACCGGGAAGTACTTGAGACTATTTCCAAAATTCAGCTAAAAAGAAGGAACAAAAATATTGTCATCATCCTCAACACTATTTCCTGTTAGACTCTTGAAGATTATAATTCCTAAACCTCAGATACCCCTGATGGTTGTGTGCATTTATGCATAGAAGTCTATACATAAGGGGCTTCCATGGTGCTGCTGCTAAGTTGCTTCAGTCGTGTCTGACTCTATGAGACCCCATAGATGGCAGTCCACCAGGCCCCTCCATCCCTGGGATTCTCCAGGCAAGAATACTGGAGTGGGTGGCCTAGTGCCTAAGACTCTGTGCTCCCAATACAGAGGGCTTGGGTTTGATCCCTGGTCAAGCAACTAGATCCTGCATGCTGCAACTAAGGTTTGGCACAACCAAATAAATAAATAAATATTGTTTAAAAAAAGAAGTCTGCAAGTGAGGGCATATAAGGAAGAAAATCTATTTCACTCTGTGTTTCTAAGATTTGATATGCACACAGATTATTTAGAGAAGTTTTGTTTGCTGTCTGTATTAATACTGATTCCTGGTTCCACCTCCAGATGTTTTGAGTCAGGAAGCTGAAGAAGGAGCTGAAGAAAAAGAACCTGAAAAAATCACTGAGAAGATTCTGATGCACGCTTTTGGGAACTACTCACTAAACACTGCCTCTACTGTGATCTGAGACTGTCCCTTTAAGTGTCTGATTCTGGATACACGTTAAATCACCAGCACACACACCTACGGATTTGTCTACAAACAGCAAGGAATGAGAGGATGTGGTCACAACCCTAGGTCTTCAGGTCACTGACAGTGTAAGAATTACTTCTGTTGACCAGTAAAGTACTCCATTCTTTGCTCATTTTGCCAATGGTCTATGGCATCTGCTTGCCGTTCAAGATCTATCCAAACTATATTAAATCCCATGAATCAACTCCCTCTGCCTACCTGGTCCTTGGGACATCTGCGGATTTTACTGTTTCTCTGATTTGTTGTTATCTAGATGATATAGAAAGATGCCAAGGGGGAGGGCAGTCAACATATGCCTTATTTAGAATTTTAAATTGGTATTCAATATTTTCTCAATGGCCACAATAGTCATAATTCCAGATAATTGCTTTGTGTTTTAAACTGATATTTAGTAAATTTTTATATTTATGCCAAGTTCATATTATATTGTAGCAGTCAGTACTATGACAAATTCCAGGTGATAGTGGGGATGAACATATGTATTGGAATCATGCAAAAAAAAAAGGCAGTCAAATCTGTTCTTAATCTCATTGTAAGCAAAGCAATTGCTTACATTTCTTGTTTAATTGTCAACATTTTGAAAGCATAATGAGTCCTTTATTATGTGTGTTTGGTCTCAAAATTCATGTAGCATTTTGCATCACAGTCTATGAATACAGTCCAGGTTTTTTCAAATACATATACTGTCCAGTTTTTACATATTAATCCTAAGAATCTTATAGACATAAAATATCTTAAATATCTTGGCAACATCAACATGTTTTAACAATTTTTTAAATTCAAACTATCCATTCATGTACTAGTTCATTAAAAGGAAGATATGTTATTTCGTAATTTACTTGTTAGTTAGTAGAACTAAAGTCCTGAGACATCTGATTTTTAAAACTCTAGATTAGAAATGAGTATTGATTTCATTTCTACAGTCAGTTAAGCCAGCTAGTTTTTATTTTCATAAAATGCCAATTACTGAACTGCTCTGGAAGAGGAACTGACTCTAAAAACACGTATAGTTAAAGGTTATTCTTTTTTAAAATTTGTTTTCTTCTAACAGAATATTTTGCTTTCACTTTTGTAGGATACTGATGTTATGCAATCTGCATATTTTGTCAGCAGCTACAACAATGAGAATAGAAAGATATTTGCATTCATTGTTCCCAAAGTTCAATTTTGAAAAATTTATAACCTAAGAGAATTAAACAAGCACAAACACCTACACATTGATAAAGAGAAATTGGTTTTACGCAGCTTCTTAAGAGATGATTCTTAACTTCTGGAGGTTTAAGGGATCTTGTGGGTAATTTGGGTATAATTTTATATAGGTTTTTAAATTCATATGCTGACTTTAGAAACTGTGTCATGTTGAATGTGTCTCCACTTTGGGAAGCACATCCTTTTTTGTAGTAAGTTATCACAGGACCACGTAACGTAGCCAGAACTAATGGATTATTCAGTCTAGCTGCACATTTCTGAAAAGAAATATGAAAATAGTCTGGGTCATTTTTGGAACAGCTAAATTGAACTGGGTGAAATTATTAGGTAAGTGAGAACTGAAACTTTCTCATTGCTTTACAGTTGAAGTGATCATATTACTGTATTCTCTGCTAGGTTATAGCTTATTAACATTGCATGGCTCATAGATAAAAAACTTAAAAATAAGCTTAGAGAAAAATCTGCAAGATGATGGTTCAGTTTTGTGTCATCTAATAAATGTCAGATTTTTAGGGGAAACCCATACTATTTATAGAAGCTTCTTAAATCTCTATACCTGATTTATTTGGTTTCTAATATTCCCCTGTACATACTCAAAGTTAAAAGGCTATGGAGTACTTTCTATGAACATTTGAACTAGTATTGATCAATTAACATTCAAAGCTAGCTTTTCTTCACATTTAATACCATATTTATAAATTATATTTATATGAGAATCAAATTTCATCTCTAAGGTAAGAGTTAACTGTTAGAAAGTTTTCAAAATTATAACTGGTTATATTTTGTTCCCCTAAATTATTTGATATTAGTAAGCCACCTATAGGGAAGCCCTGGTGGCTCAGACGGTAAAGCGTCTGCCCACAATGCGGGAGACCAGGGTTGGATTCCTGGGTCAGGAAGATCCCCTGGAGAAGGAAATGGCAATCCACTCCAGCACTCTCACCTGGAAAATCCCATAGACGGAGGAGCCTGATAGGCTACAGTCCATGGGGTCGCAAAGAGTCGGACACAACTGAGCGACTTCACTTCACTTCAAGCCACCTATATCTCTCTACTTCTCTTGTATTAAAAACAACAAATTTTACTGCTGAAAATTTTAAAAGTAGAGAGAATCGTGTCATAAACCTATGTACATGTCACCAGCTTAGGCAATTATCAACTCATGGCAATTTATCTCATCCATATCTCTACCGACTTCCCCTCATGGACCTGCTACATTTTTAGGTAAAATCACACAAATAATATTTGACTCACAAGCATCTGTCTATGTATATATTAAATGTACTTCTTTTTTTTGCATTACCCAATAACTTATGTTACATAAAATTAATGTGCATTCATGCTCAAGTGCATCTTTTTACAACCCCATGTACTGTAGACTGCCAGGCTCCTCTGTCCATGGGATTCTCCAGGCAAGAATACTGGAGCAAGTTGCATGTCTTCCTCCAGGGGATCTTCCCAACCCAGGGATTGAACCTATGTCTCCTGCATTCGCAAAGAGATTCTTTATCACTGCACCGCCTGGGAAACCCGCCAATCTCTTAATGCCATCAAATACCCAGTCATTGTTGAAATTTCTGACTGTTGGCATCAGGAGGTAAGGAGGACACAGACACTCTGAGTGGCTGATATGTCACACGCTAGTGAGGGTCCACACAGGTGACCCACAACCTCAGCACAAAATAAGCCAGGATCTGACTCCCAATTTCTCTTGCCAAGTGTCAGGGCAGGAATGCTGAGGAATCCAAGTCCTCCTAAGGATTGTCTCTCAACTAGTTACAGGGATTGGATAGAATAATTCTAAGACACTTTCTTCCGAACTTTCAGAATTTTCCCAGTGGAATTTTGTTCCATTTGCATAAGTAACTGAGGACTCTGACCAGGTAATATATTGACTTCCTCTTCTTTTTTTATTTCACTTCCAATATTCCTACCTGTACCTCTTAAATAAGCCACTGACACAGCAGATCTAGGCTTCCCATGTGGCACAGTGGTAAAGAATCCGCCTGCCAGTACAAGAGATGCAAGAGACGCCGGTTCGATCCCTGGGTGGGAAAGATCCCCTGGAGAAGGGAATGGTAACCACTCCTGTATTCTTCCTGGGAAATCCCATGGACAGAGGAGCCTGGCAGGCTACAGCCCATGGGGTTAAAAAGAGTCAGACATGACGGATTGAGGCACTGTGTGCTGTGCTTAGTCACTCAGTCATTGTGGGTGGATTTACCATCTGAGCCACCAGGGAAGTCCCAGCATGGCACAACTGTTTACAACTTCAGTCCTAACTGCAGGACCTACTTGCGGGGACACCCAATGAAGACAGTTACTATTTAGAGCTCCTTTTATTTATCTTCGTCAATTTCCTATTTTTAATAAAAAATAACATTTATATAGTAAAACTCTGAAGGGGAGTTGGTCTTAAGTTTACAGCCCAATGACTTTCACATATTATATTCATAAAACTCAAGATGGAGACAATTTCTAACAGCCTGTCCAGTTTGGAAAATGCTCAACCATTATGAGATCAAATATTGAACCTGTCATATTCTCTCCCTCTTCTCTTCATGGCACTCCAGTTACATTAGTTTTCAACTATCAGGCACTTTACCAAAAGTCTCTTAAACTTTGAAAATAATAGATTTTTAATAGCTCCCCCCAACTTAATTAGTTGACAATAATGGAGCACAGTACTTCGGAGTAAACTTGTGCATTAAGCATATTTATTTATTATCCTGAGTGTCTTACTTTTATTCTAGTTTTAAATGGTGGAGGGAACTTAACTCAGCAGACAGATACTTTGCAGTCAATGTGAAGAAGTGCTTACATTTTCAGATCTATCTCCACGAAAAGCAGAAAATCAGTTAAGTTAGCGAAGAAGAATGAATGAATCCTTGACGAAATGAGCATTTTTAAGGCAAGTGAAATTCCAGAACAAATTGCAGTGCAGAAAGCACGGAGGCATGTTGCTCATTTTTCATCTCACTTCCTCTTTCTATCCCATTTTTTAAACCAAAGTAAAATGATTTAGAAAAAAAGAAAAGAAACTCAAAGAAAATCTTAAAAATCACAACCAAAAGAGCAGACCTCAAAATCAGTAGAAGCATTGCATGGAAAATATTTTCCAAGCTGGCCCTAATTATATTTTGGCTGCTTCCTGACCTCTGTTTCTTTCTTTTCTGTATATTTCAAACTCAGATTCCTCCAACTATGTCTGAGAATGGTTCTGCCAAAGTGTAGGCTTTCCTTTTGCTTTACCTTCCAAAGGCAACAACATACTGTTGTCAAATTTAAAATCTGGGACTTTCTAAAAGTTTGATAAATATGCACCTCGTTTTCCTCTACATTGTGAAAGCTCACTGCCTTATTATATAGTATGTGTTGCAGCTGCTGCTGCTTCTGCTAAGCCGCTTCAGTCGTGCTGGACTCTGTACGACCCCATAGATGGCAGCCCGTTAGGTTTCTCCGTCCCTGGGATTTTCCAGGCAAGAGTACTGGAGTGGGTTGCCATTTCCTTCTCCAATGCATGCATGCATGCTAAGTCACTCCATTTGTGTCTGACACTGTGTGACCCCATAGACAGCAGCCCACCAGGCTCCTCTGTCCCCAGGATTCTCCAGGCAAGAGTATTGGAGTGGGTTGCCATTGCCTTCTCCGTATAGTACATGTGAGTGGACTTCCCTGGTGGCTCAAATGGTAAAGCGTCTGCCTGCAATGTGGGAGACCTGGGTTTGATCCCTGGGTCGGGAAGATCCCCTGGAGAAGGAAATGGCAACCCACTCCAGTACTCTTGCCTGGAAAAATTCCATGGACAGAGGAGCCTGGTAGGCTACAGTCCATGGGGTGGCAAAGAGTTGGGCACAATTGAGTGACTTCACTTCATAGTATGTGTATCTAAGATTAAATAAGCACATTCTGCAAATAATGTTGTGAGATGTGATGTTATAATAATGCTTTTGTGTGAAAATATGTAATGTTCTCAATTAATATTCTAACCTGCTCATAGCTTCCGCTGTTCTGTGTTTGTGTGTGTTTGTGTGTGTGTGTGTGCTCAATCACTCAGTCATGTCCAGCTCTTTGAGATCCCATAGGCTGTAGCCCACCAGGCTCTTCTGTCCATGGGCTTTCCCAGGCAAGAATACTTGAGTGGGTGGGCATTTCCTCCTCCAGGGGATCTTCTTGACCCAGGAATCGAACTCATGTCTGGCATTTCCTGCATGGGCAGGTGGATTCTTTACCATTTTCCCTTCTGGGAAGCCTCATAGGGCTTTAAAGTATAAGGATGGGACAGACAGGTCCCGTGTCACTCAGTGACCCAGAAGGGGAAGCTAGACGCCTTTATTGGCCTCCTTGTTCTCCAAGGAATGAAGGCCTATAAGATTACCTGCTGGTAATCACCATGATGTTTCTTGAGACCAAACAATCTCTAACGTACCTAAATCTATACAAGAAAACCAATATCTTCTTTTAAACTTGATAATTTATGGGACTAAGGGTGTTGCTATGTGAACTTATTCCAAAAGTCTTGCAATTCTTCAGGATATTTCATCAAATACTTTTCTTAATTATCTCCTTATGTTCACTTCATAGGCCTAGTGATGGAGTACTTTTTTTTTAAAATTTAAATGTGGGTTTCATTGTTGGAAGGGAATAAGGAAAACTAATTTTTATGAAGTGCTTACTATGTGCCAAGTACATTCCTATTACATTAATGTCTAATCAGTTCCTCATGGCAAATCTTTAATGTACATATTATTTACTTTCTTTGCAGATAATAAAACCAAGGTTCAGAGATTTTTGAAAACATGCTCTAATGCATCCAGCAGAACAGGAATTCAAACTCTACTCTGACCCTTAAGTTCATGCTCTTAAGTAATCTGAAGTCCAGCAAGTTAAAATTATATATATATATATATATATATATATATATATATTTGTCAAAATCAGTGTTTGAATATGATACAGTGTAACATTTTTTATGTGGTTCTTAATTATGGATTAATGCCCAAAATCAACAACTTTTAACATGTTTCAAATGGTATCATCACTGATTTTCAAATCTTTCTGAATCACAGATTCTTAGTAAGAAATGGTGGCCACAGGTGCATACACACACATTGTTCCGTATTCTAGCAGGAGGTACACTAATTTCAGATTAGGGACTCTAGAAATAAATGAACAGTATCCAAAGACGTTTAATTTTAAAAGGCATTGCTGGTTTATCACGCCAGTCTGGAAAGATCCTGTTCCTTCTTAGTCTCAGTTAAATAGACTTTACACTTGATGCAATCTGTAGAAAACTGTTTCCTACTGAAGATTCATTGTGTTTATGCTTTGTCAACAGTTTTTGCATGTTTTGTTCACCTTCAGTTTCTGCTACTGTTCACTAATAGTTTGGAAAGGGAAGTGGGGTGCTCTACTGCCAAATAAAATTGTTATCTGTGTTTTTTATGGTTTCTTGTGAAGTTTGGATATAGGAGGCAGTTGAAATTAACAGCTAAAGGAGTTTGATGCTTTTGCTGTAGATTTCATCAACTCAATACTTTAATGCCGTTAATATAGATAACTGAGAACTATATACACATGCACCTTGCAAATGCATTTAAATTTTAGAGATTTTAGAGCCATCAGAAATTGCATACATCTTCCAACCCATGGGACTTCCCTGGTGGCTCAGACGGTAAAGTGTCTGTCTACAACATGGGAGACCAGGGTTCAATCCTTGGTTTGGGAAGATCCCCTGGAGAAGGAAATGGCAATCCACTCCAGTACTATTGCCTGGAAAATCCCATGGACAGAGGAGCCTGGTAGGGTACAGCCCATGGGTTTGCAAAGAGTCGGACACGACTGAGCGACTTCGCTTTCACTTTCCAACCCATTAATAGGTACCATTGTCATAAACTGGGACTAGTTCATCATTGTCAAATATTAAGTAAGAGAAAGAAGGTATGTTTTCATTTTCAGGCTTAAGGAGATACACTGTTGTTAATTATCAGCAAAGTAAATTAACTGTCAACTCATCTCAGTGTATAAAAATACCATCATCATTCTCACAGCTGTTCTAGTGTAGTATTTAAAAGTCTTTTGCTGTTCTAGTGTAGTATTTAAGAAAAAAAAATGTTCTGCTCTGCCAGTGTTATCATGGGAGCACTGATGAGCCATGGATAAGACAGAGACAGATTCTAAGTACCAGCAACATTGCTACCATGCTGTTAACACACTCTGTCCTCTCTCCGCGGGGTAGGAATGTATCAGGGCTGTCTCTTTTGCCAGCATCCTACTCATCATCCCCGATCTTTGATGGTACAGCTGAAAAAACGATGCTTGTGAAATATCTCCAGACTCATTCCATAATCAGTGGCTGAAAATATTGAACCTTTTCACTATGATCTTAAAACTGAGCTTATTATAATAGGTTTTAATAGCTTACCATTTAAGAACATAATTTACTTTATTTTTTAATGTTTGGCTGCACTGGGTCTTCATTGCTTCGTTTGGGCTGTCTCTAGGCTCAGTGCGCAGGCTTCTGATTCTGCTGATTTTTCTTGTTGTGGAGCCCAGGCTCTAGGTGCCTGGGGTCCAATATTTGCAGGACGTGGGCTCAGTAGTTGTGGCACACAGGCTTAGTTGCTCTGTGGCACATGGAATCTTCCTGGATCAGTGGTTGAACCCGTGTCCCTGGCATTGGCAGGTGGGTTCTTATGCACTGTGCCACCAGGGAAGTGCTAATGTACCATTTTTAAGTAATTTGTGTGTGTGGTGGTGTGGGCAGTCATATGATTTGTATGACTAATGGTAACAATTTAACTTAGATGCATTCTTACTCTATTATGAAAATTCTCTTCCATGTCAGATGGTGGAAATATACTTCTTGAGATTATAAAACCGAAGAAGCACAGAAAGGCCATTCTAATCCTTTTTCCCCTTGACTCCCTTTCTCTTATTTTTTACACACTTAAAATATTTGTGGAAAAATAAGCATAAAGAAAATCTAATTGTGCTCAATTTTTAAAGTGCATCTCTGAAAAGTATTGCTATTTTTCTCTTCTGTCTTAACACACTCTGGGATCACAGTATTTCACATACTCTGACCTCTCTCCTAGTTCAGTTTAGCACCAGAGCTCCACAACTGTGTTGGCTGAAAATCATTTAATCTTTAATTCTATCTTTTTCCATATTCACCCTTTCAACATTGTCCCATGTCTAAGTCATAAGCATTGAATTAATACTAACATTTTCAAGCTGTTTTTTTTTTTTTTTAAATAATAGGCATGGTGACTTGGACATCCTGCCAAAAGAGGCCTTTTTATCTTTAGAGAGAGAAGTAAAAGCTATCTGGGAAATAACAACTCTGTCTCCAGGGCCATATAGACAGAGTGAATGTAAACAGTGAGTGTGTAAGAACTTGTGAATAAAAGAATAAGAGGGTAAAGAAAAGTAAAGATAAAAAAATCATGATTTTTTTTTATTATGGGAACTGTTTCAATGTCCATAAAATGTATTGTATTTAATGTGAACGAAATAATTCATTTGGGACCATGTACATTTGCCTGAAGAAAACAAAATATCCTTTACCTTGAGACATCTGTGTAACCAAAGTTAGAAATGTTCTGAGTGCAAACACTTTTCATATTATTTTTTAAACTTGAAAAATGAAACAAGAAACAATTCATTTTTCAAACAGCAATAGCAAGTTGTTTTTCTTTCAGTGGAACTTTCTATGTCTTTCAAAAAGAAAAGAAAATAATACTTATATTTGGATATAATAAAAAAACTAAAGCATTAATATGATTAAACTTTAGCATCACTAAACAAAGTCTTAAATTTACAGATAGATCAAGGTTTTGTCATATCTGAAGCTTATACAAATCGGGGCTTTCTTTAAGAAAAACAATTCAATCTCTGGAGATAAAACTAGATATAAAAGTGAGTTTTATAAAAGAAGATTTCTTTTTTAAATCAAGGAAAAAAATGTACAAAAGCAGAAATAACTCAAACATTAAAAAATTCAGAATATATGAATATTTAATTAGATCTACCTCTCTAAAAATGGGCTTCCCAGGAGGCTCAGTGGTAAAGAAATCTCCTGCTTTGCAGAAGACTCCAGTTTGATCCTTGAGCCAAGAAGATCCCCTGGAGGAGGAAATGGCAACTCATTCCACTATTCTTGCCTGGGAACTTTGATGGACAGAGAGCCTGTCCTCTACAGGAGGCTACAGGCTCCCATGAGGTCACAAAGAGTCAGACAGGACTTATCGACTAAACATCAACAATACCTCCATAAAATATTTTTACTTTCATTTTTTACTTTTTATTCGTTGACTACCTCTTCTTATAAATGATTTTTAAGGGTACAATTTCCTATAGCAAGAATAAAACTAATTTAGTATTTTCTACATGATGGGTTAAACATATTATTTATGACTGTCAGTTAAAATTCATAAAATATATAACTTTAAATCCAGAAATACTTAGTGTTTGTTGAAATCCTAGATATTGGTTTTCTAAAACCATGGGAATTTTCATAAATTCTAATATGCATGGGCTTCATCAACAAATGTGTGTTTTTATAATAGATTTAAGGAAACTAGAACAGTGATGATTCACAAACATTTTCTCTTTCTAAATGTATACATGCTATGTCTATATCCAAAACACGTCTAGGCCTAACTAGAAATTTTTTCTTAATTTGGATACCATCTTCTTAGTCATAAATCTCTAGTCCATAGAGTTATCAGAACAAAGAAACATACTACATGCAATGACTTTTAAAATCTAGGTTCTTAAAAACCCAATGGTAATAATGTAAACAAAATTATCAGCCAAGGTTTTTAGCAATAGGCTTATTTTTATTTTTTCACTTGTTTAGATTTTTTATTAGATTATCTAGAGATATTTTCACTTTCTCCTATTAATTTACAGAGGAAAACATGTAAATAAAAGTACAAAGGCAAAAGAATGATAGAGAAGTAAGGAATTACTATTATTATTCAGCATATGTATCATGGACATCAAAGTGGAAGTAACTTGTTTATTACAAGAGGTAAGTATTTAAAGGGCAGAAGGGTGTGGTAGTGTAGCTGATAACAAAAACACTGCTAGATACATTGCCTTTAGACTTGGACTAAAGAGGAAAAAACAATAACATAGGTTTTGCTGGGCAGTGGAACAGTGTTAAAATAATAGGATATGTCCATTTCCATATAACTAGTAAGACTTTTGGAGTTCAGTACAATGTTTGTACCATTGCTTGGTACACCCTGGAGTGACTTCTCACGAACTTTAAACTCTAGATCTAAACGAAATTTGTCAAGACCTGAAAACGTACTTGATTAAATTGTTTTAAAATTACTGCCATTTCATATTTATTCATCCACCAAGAAATAAGAATGGCAAGAAATTAGAACATATTGGTTTGAATTTGCTAGGATTAAGCTAGAATGTAAGGTTTCTCATCCTAGTCTTAAAGGACAAATATTTATACATTGAGACAAATCTGTACCTGCCACTGTTTAGAGAGGTGTGTGTGTGTGTGTGTGTGAGAGAGAGAGAGAGAGAGAGAGAGATTTGCTCAGGTCCTGTCTGACTCTTTGTGACCCCATGGACTGTAGCCCGTCAGGCTCCCCTGTCCATGGGATTATCCAGGCAAGAATACTGGAGTGGGTTGCCATTTTCTTCTCCAGAGGATCTTCCTGGCCTGGGGGACTCACGGATCAAATCTGGATCTCCTGCATTGTAAGCAGATTCTTTACCATCTGAACCAACAGAAAAGCCCTTGTTTAGAGGCAACATTTTTAAAAAATGCAATCGGATCATAGAAAATGGAAGATAACTTCAAAGATAGTCTTTCTCTCTTCATTGTCTCTATTGAATTTGTTGCAACATTATTCTGTTTAATTTTTTTTTTTTTTTTTAGTTCAGACGCATGTGGGATCTTAGTTTCCTGACCAGGGATCAAACCTGCACCTCCTAGATTGGAAGGTGAAGTCTTAACTGCTGGACATAGTGTCTCTGCCTTTTTTTTTTTTTCTTTTTTTTTCTTTTTTAACCTAAAATCTACTTGAGGATTATTTGGTAACAAATGATGTATCAGCTTCACATGCAAAAGTAGATAGGATAGCATGAATTGTAGCCATAGCATTCTGGCAACAAACCTTACAATCAGCTGGCTGGGCTTACTCTTTAATCTGTGCCCAACTTTCTGTGACCCCATGGACTGTAGCCCACCAGGCTCCTCTGCCCATGGGATTCTCCAGGCAAGAATACTGGAATGGGTTGCCATGCCCTCCTCCAGGGGATCTTCCAAACCTAGGGATCGAACCTGGGTCTCCCACATTGCAGATAGATCCTTTACAGTCTGAGCCACCAGGGAAGCCCAGGTGGCAAATATAAGTAAAATCCCTCTTCCTGGTCTTTGTTGGCTTCACCAAAGAAATTTTAAGACAACTATAAATCTGCCAACCTTGGAAGACTTATTGCCTCACCAAAAACCTTATGAAGTTTTTGCAAGAATGCAGATGTCACCTAGTGGAAGGAACTGATCCTAGATCCACTTGCGCCTATTCTGAGAAAACAGTGTAGAATAGTAGGAAATAAGCAGATTGCCTGGTGGAACTATGTTATTCACTGCATGTTTTCTAAAATCTCCTCTGAGACATTCTAGGCTTCTAAGGCAATTACACCAAATTTAGGGGTTGCAGAAGAGGAAAGCTGGGAATTTCAAGCGACCCTTGCCTGGATTGGAGGCCATGTAAACAAGAACAAAATGAGAAGGCTAGGACCTCAAGCACAGCTGCCATAAAAAAGTTCAAAATCTTTCTATGCAGGAAAGTAAAAGCACAGAATACCACAAAGTCAACAGAAGCAATGTTGCGAAGTGAACAGCAAAGACCATCTCTACTTTCCCAGTGGCCCAGCAGCAAAGAATCTGCCTGTAATCCAGGAGCCTCAGGAGAGGCAGGTTTGATCCCACGGAGAAGGAAATGGCAACCCAGTCCAGTATTCTTGTCTGGGAAATCCCACGGACAGAGGACTCTGACGGGCTACGGTCCATAGTGTCGCAGAGCTGGACACGACTGAAGCAGTTTAGCACGCATGAACAGAAATGGAAAAGAGAAAGATGAGTTAGACGTGGACAGAAACATTGTGGATCGAACATCGCTCGGTGTTCCTGAATGAAAGTAGTTGTGGCACACAAACTTGTTATTTGTGTTGCCTGATGCTGGGAAAGATTGAGGGCAGGAGGAGAAGGGGGCAACAGAGGATGAGATGGTTGGATGGCATCACTAAGTCTGAGCAAACTCCAGGAGATGGTGAAGGACAAGGGAAGCCTGGCATGCTGCAGTCCATGTAATCACAGAGTCAGACACAACTTAATGACTGAACAACAGCACAAAGAATAAAGCTGAAGTTATCTCAGCATTTTCAGAAAAAATAGATCAAAGAAAGGATATCTGCTTGTTATCACTAGGAGTTCTAAACCGTAGTAAGGAAATAAGAGAAAAAAATAACTACTATGGAGAAAAAAGGTAAATTGTTATTTGCAAAGATATGATTGTCTAACTGAAAAAAAAAAAATCAAAAGAATCTATTGAAAATTTTCCTGAGAACAAAGAAGAGAGCCCATTTAGTAAAATGACAGATTCATAATACGTGGAAAAAATCAACAGTTCTTCAGTAAGCCATAAGAAACTGATCTGAGGAAATAAGATAATAAAAGCACTTATTTATAAAGTTATATTTACTTTGAACATTTATAGTTAAAAAAATGATTTTATAAATTTGGAACTAATTTTCATAATTAGCTATTTAAAACATTACAAAGCAACCAATAGGCACATTAGTAACCATTTTACATAAAATGTAGTTTTTAAATATACAAACACAAGTCCTAAAATATTGTGCTAAAACTTTTTAAAAAACAATGTCATTTTTTATAATCTTTACTAAGAATGTATTTTATACCTAGCATTTGAATCATCTTCCATTTTATAGAAATTTAATTGTCTGTATTTTAGCTGGTTTGCTTACAAGAATTATATTAACTTTAATTAAAATTGTCTGAAATGTTTTGCCAGTTTCTGAGATTCCAGATAATGTCGAAATCCACAGTATTTATTGAGACTATATGGAAATGAGCATATATTTAAATATTAATTATTATATAAGTAAGTAATAGAATGACAAAACACTTTTATAACTCTGCCCATAATATGAAATGATTAAAGTTGCTTTATATTCCTCAGTGAAGTACAAAGCATATTTACCAGATGATGGTGATACAGAGAGAAATGGAATATACACAGTTTAAAAAGAAATGAGAAAACTTAAAATATAATCATTTGGGAGGGTCTTCTGGCAGGGAAGAGAGGTTAAAGTGTCTGCCCGCAATGCGGGAGACCTGGGTTGGATCCCTGGGATGGGAAGATCCCCTGGAGAAGGAAATCGCAACCCACTCCAGTATTCTTGCCTGGAGAATCCCATGAACAGAGACGGGGGTCAGTCAGACAGTCTACGGGGTCGCAAAGAGTCAGACAGGACTGAGCGACTTCACTTCACTTCTGGCAGGGAAGAAAAATAATAGACTGATAACAATGGCACCCCACTCCAGTACTCTTGCCTGGAAAATCCTATGGGTGGAGGAGCCTGGTAGGCTGCAGTCCATGGGGTCGCTAAGAGTCAGACACAACTGAGCGACTTCACTTTCTCTTTTCACCTTCATGCATTGGAGAAGGAAATGGCAACCCACTTCAGTATTCTTGCCTGGAGAATCCCAGGGACTGGGGAGCCTGGTGGGCGGCTGTCTATAGGGTCGCACAGAGTAGGACACGACTGAAGCGACTTAGCAGCAGCAGCAGCCACACACACTCTGCTTCCCAGGCAGCACTGCAGGAAAGAATCCGCCTGCCAGTGCAGGAGATGTCAGTTCGATCCATGTTTCGACAAGATCCCCTGGAGAAGGAAATGCAACCCACTGCAGTATTCTTGCCTGGAAAATTCCATGGACGGAGCAGCCTGGCGGGCTACAGTCCATGAGGTCGCAAAAGAGTCTGACATGCCTTAGCAACTAAAACAACAATGACGACATAGACTGTTGTTTCCAGGCAATACTAGGGACTTTTACAGTAGCAGTGTTTTAATTTGGTTGTCTGTGGGTTTTTGGTTTTGTTTTTTTAACTCCTGGCTAGATCTGGTTTCATGGGTACAGATATGAAATGGGAATTCAAGCTAACAAAAGGTGGTATTGGCACAAATAAAGTGCAATAAGGATAAGAGGGCAGGAGCTTTGTGAGAGTTTACTCAAGAAATGACAATCACGGTTGCTCCTAAAATTTAAGCCTGAGATATTAATAGCTTGAGGGTGAGGAATGGTGAAAATTTTGAGGGATGAAAAGATTTAGGGCCTGGCAGAACTGGAAAATTGCTGGAGTCAAAGTGTATGAGCCCGAGACTGAATGTGTGTGGGAGTGCTGAGATCTTGTTGGATCCACTGTTAATAAATTCCACCCCAGTGTCAGACCAGGAGTCCCTGCGGCTCATTGGAATACACAGGTATTGGAGAAGAGACGGTTGGGGGACTCAGGATCCTAGGTACTAGGAAATCCTCCACATGTATTTTAAAATCACCCCCAGATTATGAAAGGGGTCATAGTGAAGAGAATAATAAATCAGAGCAAAAAATCAGCCCCGATGAAGTGGAGGAATTTTCTGGGAATGTGATAGCTTCTTCTAAGAGGGACGCAGCGGGTTCTCTTGTTGTTACTCCCTAACTCCATTCACACCTAAAGCTAAAGGTCTCTACTAACAAAAAGCTGCTTTAAGTTTTAATCCCTTGCACAAAAATTTCAACATCTTTATAGGCTTTTAATATTTTATTTCCCTGAACACATGTTAGAATTCCTACATAGATCTTAGGGCTGCCCACGTGGCTTTAGAGGTAAAGAACCCACCTACCAATGCTAGAGACGTAAGAGGTGCAAGTTTGATCCCAGGGTGGGGAAGATTCTCTGGAGGAGGGCATGGCAACCCACTCCAGTATTCTTGCCTGGAAAATCCCCATGGATGGAGGAGCCTGGTGGGCTACAGTCCATGGGATCTCAGAATCGGACATGACTGAAGCGACTTAGCACACAGGCACACATCGACATTGATAACAAATAAGCATAAAAATTCAAAAGCTCAAAGGAAAGACGAGATTATTTCCTGCTCATATACCAGTCTGGGCTGAATGCTGAGGGTTGGGAGAGTCTTCTCCATCTGGTCATTCAGGGACCCGAGCCGTGGTGTCTCTATCACCTTCATCTGGCTATTTCTAAGACTTTTAGAGCCCTTGCTTTTCCAGACTGCACAAGGTAGGAAAAGAGCATGGGGAAAGGTGTTTGAGAAATTGTATAGATTTTATCTGAGGTAATGATGTTCCTGGGTTTCCCAGGTGGCTCAGTGGTAAAGAATCCACCTGCAGAGGCAGGAAACACAGGTTCTATCCTTGGGTTGGGAAAATCCCCTGCAGGAGGAAATGGCAACCCACTCCAGTATTCTTGCCTGGGAAATTCCATGGAAAGAGGAGCCTGGGAGGCTACAGTCCATGGAGTTGCAAAAGAATCACATGACTTAGTAACTAAACAACAATGATGTTCCCATCATAGAAAACATAAGGAGGCTGAGGCTAAAATGCAAGGAAACCTGGGTGAGGCTGTCTGTCTAGTCACGCATTTGGAAAGGGCAGAAAATGCTTAGGAAGAGAACTGGAGATGTCCAAAGATGCTTCTGAGAACATCTTATTAGCCTCTTTAATCATTTTCTTACATAACTAAAGGAATAAACCCATTTAGAGAACCAAAAAAAGATGCCAAATGAACATCAATGCATTTCATCTTCATTATAAATACTTTTAATATGACTCTCTTTAGAGATTCACTGAATGCGTAAATGTTGTCTTTAATATCTACTTTTTAAAAAATTTACCCAGAGACAAAGTAATGTAATTATGTTTCTTGCGTCTGTGTCTTTTCTTCTTAATTCAGTTATCAGGACTCTGAAAGCAAGATTTCTTCCTCTTTATATGCATAATAGCCAAGATTGAGGCTTGCAGTAATAATCTCTAAATGTAACTGAATTGTTCAGAGCTTCTTGTTATTTTTCATGAAGAAAATCTGACTTAAGAGCTATTTATACTCTTTCAATGCGCTTATGAACTTAAGTGGCATCTGCTGACATTAGAAGTTACCTCTAGTCATTATAGGGTAGGATTGCACAATTAGAACATTAATTTTTGCTGACTCTCTGTTAATCAAAAACTAAATCACAGTGCCGCAGAACCAATTAAGTCATCAAAAGACACAAAAATGCCTGCAACATAAAGAGGAGACTATACCATGAAACTGAACAATTTACTCTGTAGCTTTGTAATGGGGGCTTTGATCAGATCTAGGGCAGAGATTTCTATTCACTCTGCATGGCAGCAAACAGAGGCAAAGATAAAGTAAAAGGCGAGGGTTTTCATGCCCGCTTAGGTCTGACTTGGTTTCTCTATCATTTTAGTACCTAATATTTCAGGAGTCTTGGTGGGAATCTCTGGTGGCAAGAAAGACTCCAATTTCTCACCGCTGAGATGCTAAATAGATGCCATCACAGAGATGCTTGGGAGTGACATCCTAATTTAAAGAAAGAAAAGTCTTATACTGACATATATTGTCTTGTTTTTGTTGAATGGGTGATCCTGATGGAGAAACATACTCAAAATTCTCTATCCATTACTGTACAGTAAGCAATGCAATTAAATAGCAGATTAAAATTTTGACCTAAACGTATTAGTTGAGACCCAATGTCATAGGATGATGTGATAATCTTGTTGTCTTCCTGCCTTAGTATGACTTACTTGATAGAGATTCAGGCATCATAAAGATGAGAAGGAAAAATTTCTGTTCCTAACTTAGCAGAAATGAAGAAGGGATTTGTCCCTATAAACCATATTGTTGATATTCAGACTTTTTTTCTTACTGAGAATATGAGTTGCCTAATGGTAGCAGCTGCTGTTGGCCCAGTGGGTAAGCGATGGGCTGGCAGTGGTGTTAGCTCTGATGCGTGAACCCCTGGCAGCTCTTGAGTGGACCGTAGCCCAGGCACCCTCGGGGGGTTAATAGCTCAGGCTCTCCGGGATGAGACCATGAAAAGAGAGGATTTGTGTGTGTGTGGGGCCTGTGGGACACACGGAACAGCAGGCCCAGCTGTTCTGAAGATACAAAGTACCTGCTGCCATGAACCTTGTGAGTGTTAATAAGGAGGAAGCCGCAGAAAGATTTGCACATTGCTCTGTGTCGTCAGGGCTCAGAATGGGATTCCATTTAGAGGCTGACACTCACATCAAAGGAAAATGACACCAACAATTCCTGAAGTCCAGTCAATTACATAACAAATAATAGAATGAATTCCTTACATTAAAATCTTTGCCTAACATTTGGTAAGGGTTTTTGTAATGTATATTTTAGTTTATATTGAGAATAAAAGAGAACATATTTATTTATATATTAATATTAATCTATTTTAGCGTGTGTGTGTGTGTGTATGTGTGTTCAGTCTTTCAGCTGTGTCTGACTCTTTGAAGCTCCATGGCGCCTCTGCCATTAAACAAGTTTTGCTTATTTTTGTTACTGTCAATATAATCAATTTGCAATATACACTCTTCATCTTATTTTTAAATTATATTTCAGCATTTTTATTGTTTTTGGAAAGATTTCCCAAATAGAATTTCCTGATTATTCTCTAGTTTGCCACATCCTTGTTCAGACTAGTTAGCAACTTGTGTATTTTTTTTTTTTAAATTTTGGCAAGCAGGTAAGTAAAACTATCATGTTGTTACTTTAATTGAAGTCTCTGGATTATCTAAAGAAGTTAAACCTACCTTTGTATGTGTGCTATGTGCTGTGCTCAGTTGCTCAGTCATGTCTGACTCTTGCAGTCCCATGGACTGTAGCCCACCAGGCTTCTCTGGCCATGGGATTTTCGAGACAGAAATATGGGAGTGGGTTGTCATTATTATCTATTTAAAGAAATTCTGAGATTTGTCTCATCATGAGCTTTTTTGAAATTTTCATTTTAGTCTTTTTTATATCATGTTATACAAACTATTTTTAAAGAATAACATATGCTATTTACTAGTTTAATGTATTCCATACCTATTTTTTTCTTTTGCTTTGTTTATGGCATATTTCTCTGTGCAAATGTGTTATAGTGTAATTTGTAGTTAAACTATTTTTCTGCTTTATGACTTTATCCTCTGACTGGCTTAGAAACTCCTAGGTCCACAATGCTATAGAAATGTTATCCTGAACACATTTTTGCTATTTATTTTAAAAATATTTACATCTAATCTACAATCCACAAGAAATTGATTTTTCTATGTTTTTACAAGGCAAGGCGCTATTTTTCTTGCTTCTCTTTGAGCAGCTACTCTTAACCACATCCTGTATTTAATAACATTTTTGTACCAAATTGAAAATGAAAATTTTTTTACACAATGTCTATGACCTATATTTGGATCCTTTCTTAGACTCTATCCTGTTCAACTAATCCATCCATTCTTTTTTTTTTTCTTGTTACCATATCAATTAATAAATCACTCATAACACACTTTAGTATCCTTTAAGTAAAGTGTTCCCAGGTTGGGCAGTGGTAAAGAATCTGCCTGCAAATGCAGAAGACGTGAGACGTAGGTTTAATCCCTGGGTCATGAAGATCCCCTGGAGAAGTAAATGTCAACCGCTAGTATTTGTGCTGAATTGGGTCCCAAAGAGTTGGACATGATCAAGCGCAAACCACATCCTTTAAGTAAGCACTTCTCACTTTTAATTTAAATTATGTTACAGTATTCTGATTAGAATTGTAATAAGTTTAAATGGACATTTAGGTCATTAAATCATGATCAATTTCTCTGCGAAAGACCTCGTAATTTATACTCATTCAATAAGATTTGATTGCTGCCTTCATGTATGTCCTGAAATTTTTCTATTTAACTATTCAGGGATATTTTACATGTATTTTCCCGCTTTTATTAAAATGTAATTTCCATTTGAAATGCAAAAGATTCTTGTTCATGTATTAAAACTGTTGATTTCTGTATATGCAACTAGTCTTTTGCCACCATGAAAAATATCTAGTTCATCATGATAAGTTTGTAGTGAAGTCTTTTCTAAATTTATAATCATAAAATACAGCTAAATTTGTTTTGCTAAACATTAATTTTCTTACCTTATTGCACTGGCTAGGACCCCAAAATAATCTTGAAACTCTCTGGTGAGTTTTATTCTTGATTTTAATGAAACTGGAATTAGCAAATTATTATTTAGTATGCTGTCTTTTGGAGAACTTTTGTAGTTCTTATAGTATTTCATTATGTTCTGACACTATTCATTTTTAAGTTGGGAATAGCTTTTCTTTCACTTCTCTTGATGTAAATATATGAAATAATCATTAGTATAGATACTGCTGTTTGTGGGAAGTTTAAATGTTACATGGATAGTACATGTATAGGATACTGAGGCACTCAGATGAGCAGGAATTTATATGCAATTTAAACCAAAGCTGTTTTGATTTTATTTCAAGATGATAAATATAAAACAATTTAAGTTCCATAAAGCTTTTATCCTTCCCAGATGGTTTATGAGTTGAGGAACAAAAGTACTGAGCTTGGGGTTATTTAAAACATTAAAAGCCACAATACAATTTAAAATAAATACAGGTTTATAACCTCATTCCACAAAATAACTGTTAGGTTTTGAGTCATTTTATGCATTATTATAGCTTCAGCAAGTATTAGAAGACTCTTTATGATATTGAAGAATGTTGGAGATGTTTATCAAAATTCTTAAATTTTGTTTCAGATTTGTATCAGTTATTCAGAGTTATTCATTTTCGTATCAAATCTTAAAAGGAATTGAATATTACTGTCTCACTCTTTGTGATAAAATATTCATACATTTATACAAACATGAATATGCATATTCTTTCTAAGTTTTAATACAAACTCAACATTCTTTTAAAACTTTTAGTTTAAAACTCATGTACCATAGAAGAATTTTCTCAGCAGACTGTCGATTCTCTCCATTAAATAGTTATTTGATACCTAACATTCTATCTTGTTTCAAAAATCCTTTCTTGAATTTTATATCACTAATTTTAAAATGAGGCTTCCTAAGTGGCCCAGTCGTTTAAAAAAAAAAAAAAAGATCTGCCTATAATGCAGGAGACATGGGTTCTATCACTGGGTCAGGAAGATCCCCTGGAGAAGGGAAGGACAACTCATTCCAGTATTATTGTCTGAAGAATTCCATGGACAGAGGCGCTTGGTGGGCTACAGTCCATGGGGTTGCAAAAGAATCAGATAGGACTTGGCGACTAAACAACAAAAGAAAGAATTGTTTACTTAAAATCTTACCCTCCACGTCCTGATAGGCACAGCAAAATCAGTGACTCATAGCCTCTGTCTACATGATTTGATCTCCACTCCCAAAAATCTTCACTCTGATTATTCTGCCTCAGAAATAAAATAGATATAAAATCAGTTCAAGAACAATGACCAAACCAGTGAAACAAGTGGAAGTTGTTTTTTTTTTTTTAAGAGAACCATTAAAATGCTGCCCTAAATCAACTGAATAATGTAAAGATAATAGAATATTGCTATTCTCATTTGTTACTCTAATTGTTCTACATTTATGGAGTTATGCCCTGGGTAGCTTTAATAGCAGTTGTTAACCATTGTCATTTATCAGCCACCTTATTACAGTTCAAAATGAAATTGTAATTGAAAACACTGGAACAAGTTAAAATTGACAATAAACTCACAGTCCAATAGGATTTGCTTAATGAACTTGATGCAATAAAATTTTAATTGTTGTCAAGCATTTACGGGATATATTGCTGAAAAGTTTTTAAATTTATAATTAACCCATAACAATTCAGGGGAGTAAGTTCATACCAGAATGCAAGAGGCAAAGTGACAATTAAACATATCATTATTCCTAATTTTATGGAAATCATAATGATTTTTTTCCTCTGCATTCTTCCTCTCTCTTTTTATTTTTTTCTTCTTTTCTGGATAGGTGATTTGTGTGTGTGTGTGTGGCCTATGAGATATAATTTGTGAGGCAAGAAAAAATCTTGCTTAACTCCACATATCTAATTCACTGGCCACAATGTCTGGATATTTATAAGAAAGCATTAGTGTTATATCTACATTATTAGATCTTAGAGTCAAATGTATGGCTTCTGTATCTCCACATGTCACATTCATATTTGTCAATACCTTTGGCATCAGTATCTGTACTTATAAAGTTTTTGTTGTTCAGTTGCTGAGTCATGTTTAACTCTTTACGACCGCATGGACTGTAGCCCACTAGGCCCCTCTGTCCATGGGATTCTCCATGCAAGAATACTGGAGTGGTTTGCCATTTCATTCTGCAGGGGATCTTTATGACCCAGGAATCAAACCCAGGCTTCCTGCATTACAGGCAGATTCTTTACCAGTGAAGCCCTATAGCAGTAACTATTTATTTGGTTCTTGTGATAATTAGAGTAGATGGTAAACAGAATGAATGTTATTTTATTATTATTATTTAAGTTGGAATATCCCCACTTAAGCAATCTCATTTAATCTTTAAGATAAATTAAATCCAAGTAGGTAATTTCCAGTGATTGTCAAGAAACTAGGTGTGTAACTGAGTAGGACACATGTTAGCAAGCTGGTGACCCAGCAGGATAGAGGTATAAGTTGAGAATTTTTTTTTTAATAAATTATTTAGAGTAGAAAACAAGGTCTGACCATGCAGATCACTGTAGAATTATTCCCAGATAACAGGCAGGAAAGTGAAACTTAAAGGCAACAGAAAGTATATAGTTGCTGAAAGTGAAACCAAAATGTCTGAAAAGAAGGTAGATATTGAAAGCTGTTCACTTATTCATTCACTCATTCATTTAGTATTTGGCAATGTCCTCCACACACCTCTGAGAATCAGTTCAGCTCAATCGCTCAGTCGAGTCTGACCATTTGTGACCCCATGAATCACAGCACACCAGGCCTCCCTGTCCATCACCAATCCCTGGAGTTCACTCAAACTCACGTCCATCAGGTCAGTGATGCCATCCAGCCATCTCATCCTCTGTCATCCTCTTTCACTCCTGCCCCCAATGCCTCCCAGGATCAGAGTCTTTTCCAATGAGTCAACTCTTCCCACGAGGTGACCAAAGTATTGGAGTTTCAGCTTTAGCATCAGTCCTTCCAATGAACTCCCAGGACTGATCTCCTTTAGAATGGACTGGTTGGATCTCCTTGCAGTGCAAGGGACTTTCAAGAGTCTTCTCCAACATGACTCTTCAAAAGCATCAATTCTTCGGCACTCAGCCTTCTTCACATACAACTCTCACATCTATACATGACCACTGGAAAAACCATAGCCTTGACTAACAGATCTTTGATGGCAAGGTAATGTCTCTGCTTTTGAATATGCTGTCTAGGTTGGTCATAACTTTCCTTCCAAGGAGTAAGCGTCTTTTAATTTCATGGCTGCAATCACCATCTGCAGTGATTTTGGAACCCCCCAAATAAAGTCTGACACTGTTTCCACTGTTTCCCCATCTATTTCCCATGAAGTGATGGGACCGGATGCCATGATCTTCATTTTCTGAATGTTGAGCTTTAAGCCAACTTTCTCACTCTCTTCTTTCACTTTCATCAATAGGCTTTTTAGTTCCTCTTCACTTTCTGCCATACGAGTGGTGTCATCTGCATATCTGAGGTTATTGATATTTTTCCTGGCAATCTTGATTCCAGTTTGTGCGTCTTCCAGCCCAGCGTTTCTCATGATGTGCTTTGCATAGAAGTTAAATAAGCAGGGTGACAATATACAGCCTTGCCGTACTCCTTTTCCTATTTAGAACCAGTCTGTTTTTCCATGTCCAGTTCTCTTTTTTTAAATATAAATTTATTTATTTCAATTGGAGACTAATTACTTTACAATATCGTATTGGTTTTGCCATACATCAACATGAATCTGCCACAGGTATACACGCGTTCCCCATCCTGAACCCCCCTCCTCTTCCCTCCCTGTACCATCCCTCTGGGTTGTCCCAGTGCACCAGCCCCAAGCATCCAGTATCATGCATTGAACCTGGACTGGCGATTCATTTCATATATGATATTATACATGTTTCAATACTATTCTCTCAAATCATCCCACCCTTTCCCTCTCCCACAGAGTCCAAAAGTCTGTTCTATACATCTGTGTCTCTTTTGCTGTCTCACATATGGGGTTATCGTTACCATCTTTCTAAATTCCATATATATGTGTTAGTATACTGTATTGGTGTTCTTCTTTCTGGCTTACTTCACTCTGTATAATCGGCTCCAGTTTCATCCACCTCATTAGAACTAATTCAAATGTATTCTTTTTAATGGCTGAGTAATACTCCATTGTGTATATGTACAACTGCTTTCTTATCCACTTGTCTGCTGATGGACATCTAGGTTGCTTCCATGTCCTGGCTATTAGAAACAGCGCTGTGATGAACATTGGGGTACATGTGTCTCCTTCAATTCTGGTTTACTTGGTGTGTATGCCCAGAAGTGGGATTGCTAGATCATAAGGCAGTTCTATTTCCAGTTATTTAAGGAATCTCCACACTGTTCTCCATAGTGGCTGTACTAGTTTGCATTCCACCAACAGTGTAGGAGGGTTCCCTTTTCTCCACACCCTCTCCAGCATTATTGCTTGTAGACTTTTGGATCCAGCCATTCTGACTGGTGTGAAATGATACCTCATTGTGGTCTTGATTTGCATTTCTCTGATAATGAGTGATGTTGAGCATCTTTTCATGTGTTTGTTAGCCATCTGTATGTCTTCTTTGGAGAAATGTCTATTTAATTCTTTGGCCAATTTTTTAATTGGGTCATTTATTTTTCTGGAATTAAGCTGCAATAGTTGCTTGTATATTTTTGAGATTAGTTGTTTGTCAGTTGCTTCATTTGCTATTATTTTCTCCCATTCCAAAGGCTGTATTTTCACCTTGTTTATAGTTTCCTTTGTTGTGCAGAAGCTTTTAATTTTAATTAGATCCCATTTGTTTATTTTGCTTTTATTTCCAGTATTCTGCAAGGTGGGTCATGGAGGATCCTGCTGTGATTTATGTCAGAGAGTGTTTTGCCTATATTCTCCTGTAGGAGTTTTATAGTTTCTGATCTTACATTTAGATCTTCAATCCATTTTGAGTTTCTTTTTGTGTATGGTGTTAGAAAGTGTTCTAATTTCATTCTTTTACAAGTGTTTGACCAGTTTTCCCAGCACCACTTGTTAAAGAGATTGTCTTTAATCCATTGTATATTCTTGCCTCCTTTGTTAAAGATAAGGTGTCCACAGATGTGTGGATTTATCTCTGGGCTTTCTGTTTTGTTCCATTGATCTATATTTCTGTCTTTGTGCCAGTACCATACTGTCTTGATGACTGTGGCTTTGTAGTAGAGCCTGAAGTCAGGCAGGTTGATTACTCCAGTTCCATTCTTCTTTCTCAAGATAGCTTTGGCTATTTGAGGTGTTTTGTATTTCCATACAAATCGTGAAATTGTTTGTTCTAGCTCTGTGAAAAATACCTCTGGTAGCTTGATAGGGATTGCACCAAATCTGTAGATTGCTTTGGGTAGTATACTCATTTCACTATATTGATTCTTCCAATCCATGAACATGGTATATTTCTCCATCTATTAGTGTCCTCTTTGATTTCTTTCATCAGTGTTTTATAGTTTTCTATATATAGGTCTTTAGTTTCTTTAGGTAGAAATATTCCTAAGTATTTTATTCTTTTCTTTGCAATGGTGAATGGAATTTTTTCCTTAATTTCTCTTTTTATTTTCTCATTAGTAGTGTATAGGAATGCAAGTGATTTCTGTGTGTTGATTTTATATCCTGCCACTTTACTACATTCATTGATTAGCTCTAGTAATTTTCTGGTGGAGTCTTTAGTGTTTTCTATGTAGAGGATCATGTCATCTGCAAACACTGAGATTTTTACTCCTTTTCCAATTTGGATTCCTTTAATTTCTTTTTCTGCTCTGATTGCTGTGGCCAAAACTTCCAAAACCATGTTGAATAGTTGCTTCCTGACCTGCATACAGGTTTCTCAAGAGGCAGGTCAGGTGATCTGGTATTCCCATCTCTTTCAGAATTTTCCACAGTTTATTGTGATCCACACAGTCAAAGGCTTGGGCATAGTCAATAAAGCAGAAATAGATGTTTTTCTGGAACTCTCTAGCTTTTTCAATGATCCAGTAGATGTTGGCACTTTGATCTCTGCTTCCTCTGCCTTTTCTTAAACCAGCTTGAACATCTCGAAGTTCATGGTTCACATAGTCCTGAAGCCTGACTTGGAGAATTTTGAGCATTACTTTACTAGCGTGTGAGATGAGTGCAATTGTGCAGTCATTTGAGCATTCTTTGGCATTGTCTTTCTTTGGTATTGGAGTGAAAGCTGATCTTTTCCAGTCCTGTGGCCACTGCTGAGTTTTCCAAATTTGCTGGCATATTGAGTGCAGCACTTTCACAGCATCATCTTTTAGGATTTGAAATAGCTCAACTGGAATTCCATCACCTCCACTAGTTTTGTTCATAGTGATGCTTTCTAAGGCCCCTTGACTTCACATTCCAGGATGTGTGGCTCTAGGTGAGTGATCGCACCATCATGATTATCTGGGTCATGAAGATCTTTTTTGTACAGTTCTTCTGTACAGTTCTTTTGTACAGTTCTTTTGTACAGTTCTTCTGTGTATCCTTGCCACCTCTTCTTAATATCTTCTGCTTCTATTAGGTCCATACCATTCCTTTCCTTTATAGTGCCCATCTTTGCATGAAATGTTCCCTTGGTATCTCTAGTTCTCTTGAAGAGATCTCTAGTCTTTCCCATTCTGTTGTTTTCCTCTATTTCTTTGCATTTATTGCTGAGGAAGGCTTTCTTTTTGCTCCTTGCTATTTTTTGGAACTCTGCATTCAGACGCTTATATCTTTGCTTTTTTCCTTTGCTTTTTGCTTCTTTTCTTTTCACAGCTATTTGTAAGACCTCCTCAGACAGCCATTTTCCTTTTTTGCATTTCTTTTCCATGGGGATGGTCTTGATTCCTGTCTCCTGTACAATGTCATGAACCTCCACCCATAGTTCATTAGGCACTCTGTCTATCAGATCTAGTTCCTTAAATCTGTTTCTAACTTCCACTATATAATCATAAGTGATTTCATTCAGGTTATACCTGAATAGTCTAGTGGTTTTCCCCACTTTCTTCAATTTTTTTCTGAATTTGGCAATAAGGAGTTCATGATCTGAGCCGCAGTCATGTCCCAGTCTTGTTTTTGCTGACTGTATAGAGCTTTTCCATCTTTGGCTGCAAAGAATATAATCAGTCTAATTTTGGTGTTGACCATCTGGTGATGTCCATGTGTAGAGTCTTCTCTTGTGTTGTTTTGAAGAGGGTGTTTGCTATAACCAGTGCATTCTCTTGGCAAAACTCTATTAGCCTTTGCCCTGCTTCATTCTGTACTCCAAGGCCAAATTTACCTGTTACTCCAGGTATTTCTTGACTTCCTACTTTTGCATTTCAGTCCCCTATAATGCCAATAACATCTTTTTGAAGTGTTAGTTCTAAAAGGTCTTGTAGGTCTTTATAGAACCATTCAACTTCAGCTTCTTCAGCATTACTGGTTGGGGCATAGGCTTGGATTACCGTGATATTGAATGGTTTGCCTTGGAAATGAACAGAGATCATTCTGTCGTTTTTGAGATTGCATCCAAGTACTGTATTTCGGACTCTTCCATTGACCATGATGGCTACTCCATTTCTTCTGAGGGATTCCTACCCGCAGTAGTAGATATAGCGGTCATTTGAGCTAAATTCACCCATTCCAGTCCATTTAAGTTTGCTGATTCCTAGAATGTTGACATTCACTCTTGCCGTCTCCTGTTTGACCACTTCCAATTTACCTTGATTTATGGACCTGACATTCCAGATTCCTATGCAATATTGCTCTTTACAGCATCAGAACTTGTTTCTATCACCAGTTGCATCTGCAGCTGGGTATTGCCTTTGCTTTGGCTCCATCCCTTCATTCTTTCTGGAGTTATTTCTCCACTGATCTCCAGTAGCATATTGGGCACCTACCGATGCAGGGAGTTCCTTTCAGTATACTATCATTTTGTCTTTTCATACTGTTCATGGGGTTCTCAAGGCAAGAATACTGAAGTGGTTTGCCATTCCCTTCTCCAGTTGACCACATTCTGTCTGACCTCTCCAACATGACCTGTCCGTGTTAAGGTGGCCCCACAGGTAATGGCTTATGTTCATTGAATTAAACAGTGCTGTGGTCCATGTGATCAGACTGGCAAGTTTTCTGTATTTATGATTTCAGTGTGTCTGCCTTCTGATGCCCTTTTGCAACACCTACCATCTTACTTGGGTTTTTCTTACCTGGACGTGGGGTATCTCTCCACGGCTGCTCCAGCAAAGCACAGCTGCTGCTTCTTACCTTGGATGAGGGGTATCTCCTCATGGCCACCCCTCCTGACATGGAATGTGGAGTAGCTCCTCTTGACCCTCCTGCACCTGAGCAGCTGCCGATCATTGGACGTGGGGTTGCTCCTCTCAGCTGCCTCCCCTGACCACGTCACATGGTAGCTCCTCTTCTGAGAATACAGAAACTCAATTTGTCCTTAAAAATGTGGGAAACATGTCTTCTTTGCCTGACTGCAGAAACGTTAAATAGATAATTTCTTGGTCAAATATTTATGATTTTATTTCATAAATACCTTTCCAATTTTCCATTCTCTAGAAAACAAACTTTACTAGAAGACTGTACTTGATATGCCATCTTTTTTGTGTTTTTTTTAATTTACAAAATTATTACCTGAACCATTTTCTTTAAAGTTGTTTCAAGCAATGCTTAGTCACCTGCATACGGTAAATGCAATGGATTCTCTTGACAGAGATCCATACACCTTCTTCTTCTGTGCCCCTATCCAGATAAAACTGCTAATAGTTTGTTCAACAGAAGACATTGTGGTCAGCTTGGGAGACTACCTCTGACTTTGTTTGCATTTTTATAAACATATAATATGCAAACAAATACTTTGTAATACATTTTGTAAATACATTTGTTGAGTTTGGTGACTTGACTTTCTCCCTTAAATGTATACCTTGCAAAGCTTTCATGTAAATACAGTATATTTTTTAGTGTGACATTTATGTGTAAGTGGAAAAGATTGAAGGCAGGAGGAGAAGGGGATGGCAGAGGATGAGATGGTTGGATGGCATCACCAACTCCATGGACATGAGTTTGAGTAAACTCCAGGAGATGATAAAGGACAGAGAAGCCTGGCGTGCTACAGTCCATGGGATCGCACAGAGTTGGACACGACTGAGCCACTGAACAACAGTGTACTTATATTTAATACTGTATTACATAGTTCATTATGCACTGCTATAAAGGTGGACACTAAGTATTTTTCGGATGCTTGACCATTCACGTCCTTAAACACACATCTTTGAGTACAAGCACAAGCCTTTCTGAAGTATATACTTCAGAAGTAAGATTAATCTTAATGATATTTATATGGTAATTTTGACAGATGCCATATTGTCTCCAAAAAGTAGTTACCAGACCACAATCCCCCAAATTATATCATTATGCATTTCACTAACAATGGATACTCTTAATACATTTTGATATTTTCCAATCCAATAAAAATTATTTTAACTGTTGCTTTATTTGTGTTTTCTCAATTATTCATGATGTTAAGTAATTCCTACACTTGCTGATTACTCATATTTTATATTTTGTGAAATATTGTACTATTAAAACCTATACTATATTGTTTTCTGTCTTTTTATTTGATATTTAGCCTTTTTTATGTGTTCATATATATTTGAAAATCTTTTTCTGTGTATCTATCATTTTTATGTTGTAACAGAAAGAGTTCTTCAACTTGAAAATTATGAAAATACTATCAAATAATTTTTATTTTTATCCACTTAAAGTTTTTCAGGTTAGACTTTTAATCCATCTAGAAATTATATTTATGGTTGCTGATGAAGGAGAATAAATTATTAGCCAGTTGTCTGAGATGAAATTATTGAATATGTCATTTTATCAATAAAATAAAAAGACAAATTCATCATATATTAAGAATCTTATGGACCCTCTGTTTTGTTATATTGATTTATATACATATTTATGAAAAAACAAAGTTTTAATTAGGAAAGTTTGTTATTACCTCATAGTTAATACCTCATTTTGTTTTATAAGGCTTTCATATAGTTATTCATGCTTATTTTGTCTTTGCAGTGAATTTTAGTATAAGCTGAGTTATTCAGAAACCATTTTTGGTTCATTTTTTTTTTTTAATGTAGCTTATTTGGAGAGAACCGACTTCTTCACAGTGTAAGTCCTCCCATCTAGAAACCTGTGTGTCTCTCCATTTGTTTTCTTTGTCTCTCATGCCTGTCCATAGCACTGAGTACATACTTCCCTTGGGTATTAACAGTTCCTGTGAGCTGTTTCTCAAGTTCTTCACAGTGGTCTGTGTGCTCCCATAGCTCTGCCCTTATTTGTTGGTTCTTTCAGTTCTCTATATTTACACCTCATTTTATGGTGTTTGTTTGTTCTCAAAAATTGGAAAGATTTTTGGTTGTTTGCTCATCTTTTCATTTCCCTCTGTGTAAAAATTGTGATGCTCTACTAAATGAAGTGTCCATAATTTGGATGCTTGGTATCAGATATTTCTTTTACTATTGAAAGTATTTATTTGGACATAGATTTTAAATTTTCCTAAATTTTATCTTCATGGATAGCTTCATTTTACTTTCATCTGTTTTTTATTCATCTGAATTTTGAATCACATATGGTAGCAAAAGCACTTTTCATTTACTTTGGAGCTCCTAAAAATACTGTAGACAACTTATTATTTTCTCAGAAATAAGTATCAATGCATATTTTTAGAAAGAAGCTCCTTAATGCTATTTTTTTGGTATTTTTTGCACTTTGTGGATTCTTGTAGGCATCATCCTTTCCTTTGATTATTTTGAACTGCTGTGAATACATTTCAGCCTACACTTTCTCATAAATATTGTGGGTGGTTTTTATTTAGATTACTTCAGTTTTTACAGATGGTGCAAGAATTTTATTCCTTAGAGCTGAATTGTGAGGATTACATTAAGTGAATTTTTATTGCCAGTTTAAACAATTATTAGTTTCAAGAAGGGGACTAACCTGACTTCATGAGATATTTTGTGAAGCAGTTTTCTCTACATGGAAACTTCTTGAGCAGAGGCAAATGCTTCCATTTTTCATTATTATAATATCTCTTCTGTATTGAAAGAACAGGCTAAGATTATGAGATTCTATTTTGGCTTCTATTATTGCAGGTTCAGGAAAATGGCTGGTTCTCTTGAGAGGTACCCCTCTTGCAGCAAATGTACTTGTGTGTCAGGATGGATATGAGGCAACAGTTGGAAGATGCAAAGATGGGAACTTCTCTGCCAAGTTTTATCTTTGGTGGAGTTAGCACTCCCCTGCAGAGCACATCTGTTGCTGGTTTACAAAGTTAACATGATCACAAATGTGCTTTGTTTATCTTGAAGTCTTGTCTCCATCTGTCGCATCTAAAAGTAAGCTGGAATGCTCACCTTTTCAGCAAAGTCATGTCCTTGATTGGGTCAAACTCAGATGACAGGACTACCTTGTTTAGTGCTAGCCCTGCTATTCATTGGCTTAACATTTGATGTATTTATGGTTACTTTTTTATCCTTGGTAAAGTAACTCAGGAGATTTTCTGATCTACATAAAACTGTCTTCAAATGGACTCAGGCTTTATTTCCTAAGATTCACTTTGTTCTCAACTCTGGCTCTCCAAATAGCAGTTGTTTAAGTTATTTTGCATTAGTTTACTTATTTACTTATTTCCACAACACACACTAAGGTGTACCAGCATTGTTTCTTGACTAACTCTATCTGATCCCATCTGTAATATATTTAGAATATATGTGTGTGTGTGTGTGTGTATTCACATATAGAATGAGATTAATACAAGGAAATCATATTAAAAAGACAATAAGTCGAAAGTGAGAAATTGAGTCCCTTTTACATACTGTGTACACAGTAAAATAAAAAGGGAAGGAATGAAGAGTTTGTAAAGACAGATACATGGATATGTAGGTAGATAGTCTCTTGAGAGTACTTTGGACAGCAAGGAGATCAAACCAGTCAATCCGAAAGGAAATTAAACCTGAATATTCATTGAAAGGGCTGCTGCTGAAGCTCCAATATTTTGGCCACCTGATGTGAACAGTTGACTCATTGGAAAAGACCCTGGTGCTGGGAAAGACTGAAGGCAGAAGGAGAAGGGGACGACAGAGGATGAGAAGGTTGGATGGCATCACTGACTTAATGGATATGAGTTTGATTAGACTCTGGGAGGTGGTGAAGGACAGGGAAGCTTGTCATGTGCAGTCCATGGGGTCACAGAGTCGAACACTACTGAGCAACTAAACAACAGCAGGCAGATAGATACATGAGAGTGGATGAATGCAAATGGGTATGAAGGATCTTTTAGAGTGATAGAAATGAGTGCATTTTGGTGATATTGATGCCATGTACAAGCCCCTGTGTCCTTGTCTTTTGAAGTAAAGTACTGCCTCAGGAGTCACTGACTGGGAAATGTGAAGATGTAGAAACAAAGAATAGCTGTTGGGCTGGGGAACTATAAATCCACCATGTAGCTGAATCACTCAACTCCCAATTCCCTGAAAGATACCAGTGAACGCCTGACACACGTTCCTAAGTTGCCTTTACAGGAAATAAATACCCTCTTCACTCCAGATGAAAACTGCTGACTATAAGAATATAGACCCGAGCCTGATTGAAACCAAAAAGTGGATGATGTTTGAAAGTTCACCTTGATGCCAACTGATTCAAGAATTGTCCATGAGCGGATCATGCCCTGCCCCTTGGACACCTTAATGCTCCTCAGTACCCTCTCCAGGGTGGGTGACACAGTCTTCAGGGCATTAGCTTGCCGTGTCTCCCTTTGGCTGGCAAAGCAATAAAAGCTACTCTTTTCTACTTCACCAAAACTCTGTCTTCTGTTCTGCACTGGTGAACAGAAGATGAGTTTCTGCAACAATATTTGCACAGTTTTGTAAGCAGACAAAAAAAAAAAAGCTTGTTGTTGTTTAGTTGCTGTCTTAATTTATGACTACATTACCAATTAATTGTCTGTTTGCCTCCAATAAAACCCTACTTTTTAATATTCCTTATTGTGCAAGTATATTAAAGATAGAGCCTTATCTTCTAAAACAAATCATCTGAATGAAACTTTTTTTTTTTCCCCTGTCATTTTAGTATACTAGAAGCACAATGAAATTTTCTGTTGTGTTCTATTGCAATGCAATTTTAGGACAACCTTTGATCATTGGAAGATCCATCAAAAATAGAACGGACGGTAATTGCTCTCAACTCCAACTCATTAAGTCATCAGTTCTGACTAATTGGATTTTTAAAAAATATTTTGCTGATGAACATTACTTTATATTGACCATGGTGGAATATTTATGTAATTACTGTTCAATCTAACATGTCAGTCATAATTGTCTGTAGCATAATCTATTCTTCTCTTGAATAATGTAACACTTGGAAACTGAACTACATGATTCAACTATTAATAAATACTATGATTCAGCATGTTATTTACCCTTGAATCTTTTTGGCCAGTGACAGACAGACAGACGCCCTATACAATTCAGCATGCTCTCACAGTGGCCTCTATTATAAAATCAAGAGTTTCTGTTCAGAATAAGGCCAGCTATGGACTTCCCTGGCGGTGCAGCAGTTGGGACTTCACTTTCAGATGCGGGTTGGGTGGGAATGTGGGTCTGATTCCTGGTAAGGGAGCTAGGATCCCGCGTGCCACATGGAATGGCCAAAAAATCAAAACATAAACCAGAAGCACTACTGTAAAAATTCAAAAAGGGTTTAAAAAAAATGATCCACATTAAAACAGATCTTTAATAAAACAAAAAAGAATACTGTTGGTTAAAAAAGTTTAGCTTGAATAAATTCCCAATCACACTAGGTAAATTTACTGATCATTTATGGAAGCATGAATAGCAAGCATAAGTATCCTGGTCCAATATAATCAATATGTTAAATTTCCATTGTAAAAATTTCCATATGTTAAATTTCCATGGGCATCATGCAGATAAAGGGCAGAAATCCTGGACATCTGGATTTATCACACATATGCCCATTAAATTTTATTATCAAAAGTTTATTGACATCTGGGATAATTGTGCCTAAATAAGGGTGAAATGACAAACAGTGCCTACATTACATTTGGAAAGTCTCTCCTATCATGAATGATTATTAATAGAGTTTTTTTTAATGGTTGAAGTGAAAGTGTTAGTTGTTCAGTTGTGTCCATCTCTTTGCCACCCCATGGACTATAGCCTGCCAGGATCCTCTATCCCTGGGATTCTACAAGCAAGAATACTAGAGTGGGTTGCCATTCACTTCTCCAGGGGTATCTTCCCAACCCAAGGATTGAACCTGGATCTCCTGCATTGCAGACAGATTTACTATCTGAGTCAACAGGGAAGTCCCTTTTAAAAGTTACTTATACTAAAAGAGGAAGATCTGAAGTTAATGCAGTTGGACACAGAAATCAAAAAACAATTTAAGTCTCAACAATTAAGTACATACAAATACTTTATGATTTAGTTAGGTAGATTGCTTTTACATTTTAACTTATTGTATATTAAAAAAATGGACTTTATTAGAAAGGTGCTAAGATGGTTGATGGAATCCAAGTAAGAGCTGACAAACCTAAATAGGGTAAAGGTGAAACCCAAGGTCACACCTCTGATTTTACAGATGGGAATCAATGTACCTCCCCTCCTGGACAGATATCTGATGTTGACAGAATATTAGCACCTTATGACTTGCAACTCATGACTTCCTGTGGGTCAGCCAGGGACAATAATCTTGAGCTGAAGACCACCCTATAGAAGAAAAGCAGTCACAAGATTCAAAGAACTTAGCATAGATACAGACAATAAATAGATGGATTAATTGAATGGTTGATTTTTATTAATGTAAATTCTAATATATAGAAAGAAGTGCCTAAATACAAGTAATATGTGCATAATTTTATACATTTTATTACAAATTAAATATTATTAAAGTAATACCAGTAATCTACCATGCAGGTAAAAGATTTGATTATGGCTAGATTCTTTTTTTTTTTTTTTCAATTGGGATGTTAAGCAGAATCAAAAATAAAGGCCATAGCTTCAATAGACCTTTATACTGAATACTGAAGGCTATACTGAAGGCTGGTAGCTCAGATGGTAAAGTGTCTGCCTGCAATGTGGAAGACCCAGGTTTGATCCCTGGGTCGGGAAGATCCCCTGGAGTAGGAAATGGCAACTCACTCCAGTACTCTCGCCTGGAAAATTCTATGGACGGAGGAGCCTGGGAAGCTACCGTCCATGGGGTCACAAAGAGTTGGACATGACTGAGTGACTTCACTTTACAGGAAAAATTGCCACTTTTTCACTTATACTGAATTCTATCTAACTGAAACAAACTATCTTGGTTCCCCTTAAATGCTGACTCTGACCTTAACCAAAACCTAAGCTTTCTTCATGTCCACGTGATCTTCCAGCTTTCTCGCCAGTCAGCTACAGACAAGTAAACAGAACGTTAAGCTTCCAGTAACCAAACACAAGACTATGTACTCCCTCATTTGTGTTTATAAACTGAGAGGTAACTGCTGAGAACCGAGCCTCTTAACCCCTTTTGGGTTTGAAATCTCTGTTTAATGAACAATTTGTTTCTCATTCAACAGAATATGCATATCAAGCAAAGATCTCTGAATTTTCTTTCAGTGGAGGCAGCCCTATCCTAAACTGCTCACATAAGGTTTACATGAATTTCCTTTTTTAATTTGTTTTACCAACTACACATATAACACTAAACCATAGGCATGTCTGCAGTTTTCATGTTTACTTTTTTCATTATGATGTTTTCTAGGTCCACTAGTATTGGTATATATGACTAAGTTGTGGTTTAGTTGCTCAGTCATGTCTGATTCTTTTGCAACCCCATGGACTGCAGCCCGCCAGGCTCCTCTGTCCATGGGATTTCCCAGACAAGAATACTGAAGTGGGTGGCCATTTCCTTCTCCAGATGTGATTTTCCTAATTGTTTAAAAATGCTCTCTTAAGATGAGTTGCCCTCTCTTACTGTTTGCTAAACTCTTAACCACCAATTGGAGAAGGAAATGGCAACCCACTCCAGTACTCTTGCCCAGAAAATCCCATGGACAGGGGAACCTAGTAGGCTACAGTCCATGGGGTCGCGAAGAGTCGGATATGACTGAGAGACTTCACTTTCACGTCACTTAACCACCAGTGGTTAGGGCTGCTATAATCTCTCTCTGTGTGTCACCTTATCCCACCCCTGGTGTATATTCTAACCCTTGGTTCACTGCCTGTGCTGCTGACATTAGTGATAAAAGCAAGGAGCTGCATGTAATTCAAATGTAGTGTAATAGTTCCTAATCTATTGATTAACTCCCCAGTGTGAGAAAGTGAAAGTGAAGTCGCTCAGTCGTGTCCGACTCTTTGTGACCCCATGGACTGTAGCCTACCAGGCTCCTCCCTCCACGGGATTCTCCAGGCAAGACTACTGGAGTGGGTTGCCATTTCCTTCTCCAGGGGATCTTCCCGACCCAGGGATTGAACCCGGGTCTCCCACATTCCAGGCAGACGCTTTAACCTCTTGGTCACCAGGGAAGACCAGTATGAGAGGAGATACTCATTTTCTCAGAGAAAATCCCCTCGTTTCAGAGGACTGCCTGGGGAGGGGAGGCGGGTATTTCCTCTGCTGTATTTGGTATTTCTCTTGGTCACAGGTCATAGCTGCTGTGTTGCTCTATATCATCATCACTTCCCAACGGCCTCTGGGAGGAAACCCTGCTGATATTAACACTTCACTTCCTTCTTCTGTTGAATATCCCAGGTCCTTCCCTGGTGGCTGAGATGGTAAAGAATCTGCCTGCAGTGCAGAAGATCCAAGTTCAATGCTTGGGTTGGGAAGATCCCCTGGAGAAGGAAATGGCAACCTACTCCAGTATTCTTGCCTGGAAAATCCCATGGACAGAGGAGCCTGGCGGGCTTGGTGGGTTACAGTCAATGGGGTTGCACTGAGTTGGACACAACTGAGCAACTAACATTTTCATTTCACATTTAATTAGCTTTTGTTGCAAGCAGAACCTGTTTCTGAAGAGCTGCAAAAACATTCTGCAAACCAAACCAAACAACAAGAAAAATCAAGCAAAAATAAATGGACTCACCTCTCAAGCCATTTGTTCAAATTGTGTCTGAAAAGGGCTGTGTACTATATAGGCCAAATTACCTGGTTCTATAAAATTCTAATAATTACCTTAATGTTGAAATAAATGCTAAATCATTCAAATAAAACTATGTAGTTATGACAGGCACACAGGAACATAATCCATAACTCTGACTCCACTATCCTGGAATCTCACCACTCTGGCCCTTGCCCACTTTTGTTGTTTTTGTTTAGTCACTAAGTCATGTCCAACTCTTTGTGACCCCATGAACTGCAGAACATCAGGCTTCCCTGCCCTTCACTATCTCCCGGAGTTTGCTCAAACTCATGTCCACTGAGTCGGTGATGCCACCCAACCATCTCATCCTCTGTTGTTCCCTTCTCCTCCAGCCTTCAATCTTTCCCAGCATCAGGGCCTCTTACAATGAGTCAGCTCTTTGCATCAGGTAGCCAAATTACTGAAGTTTCAGTTTCAGAAACAGTCTTTCCAATGAATATTCAGGACTGATTTCCTTTAGGATTGACTGATTTGATCTCCTTGCTGTCAAAGGGACTCTCAAGTGTCTTCTCCAGCATCACAATTTGAAAAGCATCAGTTCTTTGGCACTCAGACTTTTTTTACTCCTTTCTGTTTCTCTTTATTTATTTCTGCACTTCTGAGTTTCCATCTAGAATGATTTCCCTTCTTGACCAATAATATCCCCACTCTCCTTTCTTTATTAGAGTTCTGGTGGCACACTCTGCAGGTGTTTTCTTCTGAAAATGTGTTTATTTCACGCACAGGTATGTGGTTTTATTTGTTCATTTATTAGTTTGTTTTTGTCTAACGAAGATCCCAGGTAGGCTGGAGTCTCAGAAAAGGAATTATCTTGAGTTATGCTCAGTCGTGTCTGACTCTTTGTGACCCGATGGACTGTAGCCCATCAGGCTCCTCTGTCCATGGGATTTCCCAGGGCAGAATACTGGAATGGGGTGTCATTTCCCCCTCCAGGGGATCTTCCCCACCCAGGGACTGAACTTGAGTCTCCTGTGTCTCCTAAATTGGCACGTGGATTCTTTACCACTAGCATCACCTGGGAAGCCCCAGAAAAGGAATGAACTTCTGCAAGGTACCCAGACAAACTAGTTAAGGCCCAGCATGAGGACATCAATATTCATCCAGCTCAGTCTTAGACTCAAGCCTCATGAAGATGTTGGGAATGTTATATCCACTGTGAGTGCTAGCATGTTTCCTGATGCTGTTATGCCACATTAGGTGCATCACAATATGTGCAAACGGAAGCCATCGACACTAGCCAGGGAGGGACTTGTGGATAGTTCCACAAAAAAAGAGCTCCCAGCATAGGGTTGCAATCAAGCCTCTGCTAGGCCACACTCCTGTTGAGTTCTGACAAGGACGAGAGCAACACTTTCTCTACCCCACAATCCCAAACCCCAAGTCCAGGGGTTGGGTGAACTTCTAAGAATGACACATGCTGTGTCTTTACCCAGTGTGATAAGGCAACGGGGAACCTACCACCCAGCCTTTCTCTGAATTGTTTGCTGAAGTGTGTGCTGTAGCTTGTGGCATGCATGTGCTACTGGGGCAGTTGCCCTTATCTTTAGGACATTCATGTCCATTGTCGAAGGTTTTTTCTTTCTGGCTACAGAATTCTGAGCCTACAGTCATTTTTTTCTCAGCAATTTAAAGGTATCATTCCATTATTTCTTGACACCCATTGTTTCTTTGGGGATAGGTGCTTAAGCATATTTTTTATTTAGTAAAATTAATTGCTTTTTACTCTCTGGCTGTACTTATGATTTTCTTTTAGTTACTTTGTTTCTTGTAAGCAATTTTCCTGAGATATACTTAATTGAGGTTTTGTTTGTCCTTTTTTCTCTCCTGAGTCTGTGCATTTTATTTTAAATCTCTGTTCTATTTTTTCATAACTTTGGAAAATTGTGACTGTTTGCTCCTCAGTCATTACACTGGCTCACTTTTGTCCTGGCTGGTCCCTTTTAGGTAATCTCTTAACCATAAGAGGTTTGGGATCCTAATAAAAGCTCCTAATATTGGAGAATATTGAGAAGCTCAAAATGGTCCTACATCCAGCTTCTCCTTAAGGTCCCGGGTATGAAATATCTCGTTCACTTCTCATCTTTCCCACTTCCTTTAATTCTATTCAGAAAGTGGATCCAAAGGCTTCATTTTCAGACCATGCACCATTTTAATAGCCTCATAATTTCTTTTTTTTTGTTTGTTTTTTTTTTTTTGAGCATTCCAGTTGCTCTCATCAGTGATATGGCTCAAATTAACTAGTTGTCTCACTGTGGTGTCATACACTCTCTTGGCACTCTTTATGAGTGCATTACTTACATTGCCCATTCTAAGCTAATCTTCTTATATCCACTTAAATTTAACAAACAAAGTATTTGTTACCATGAATGTAGTCTTTCTTCTTCTTCACAAAAGCATGATATACTAGTCTATATGTTGTACTGTGTGATGGCAATATTTTATTGCCGTGGAATAAATTTTATAGGCTGTGGAAGTTATTGATCTGTGTTTGATATCTCAATGTTATACATAAGGTTAGTACATTTTCCCTTTATTTTTTATTTTGCATTTTATAAATTGTTCTATTTGTCTTAGATTTTGAAATTTTTCAACAGGAGGCTCAAGTGTATGACATTTCTCATTAATCTTCTCCAAATCTGCAGTTTCAGGTATTTCCTCAGCAAGGGAAATAGACCTCTATGATTTATTTAATTTATTTAATTATTAACAGCCTTCCATCTGTTCTATTTTCTCCTTCTGGAATTCCCATTATCTGTATGTTAGGTCTTCTGGATAAGTCCTTTAAATCCCTTATCTTTTCCCTGATGGTTTTCTTCTGACTTATTTCTTCTATTTTTTCCTTCCAAGCCACTGATTCCAGTCTCATCTTTGAACTGCTGCTTCATTTATTGACTAAATTATTTATATAGGAAGTCATGTTTCGTTTAGGCTCAGGAAATTATTTGGAGCTTATCTTGAATCTCTTTGTTCTGTTTAATTTCTGTTTGTTAATTTCTCTTGTGCTTATTTTGACTGATCAGTGAGTTTTCCCTTCTTTGGATGGATGTCAAATGTTTAGATGTATTTTTATTTATCTATTTTTGTCTCATTGGAACATAGGTCCATTTTTTGAAGACACACCCATAACCACATAGACACCCACTGGGTCACACCGTTTCCAGAATATCCCATCTTCCGTTATTCAGGTCTTTATGACAATAACTGAAAATCTTGGAGATAGTGGAGGACAGAGAAGGTTGCCATGCTGAAGTCCAGGGGGTCTCAGAGAATGGAACATGACTTAGTTACTCAACAACAACATGATGATAACTTCAAAATTATCTTTCATCTCTTGCTTCCAATAATTGTAATTATATAATATTCAAAATTTACAGTACTGGTCACTTTAATACAATTATCCACTGATATCAGAGTTGAAGCTTCATATACCTAATGACGAGAAGTAACTGCACATTGACATTATTGGTGACTATGAGAAAGTAGGTGACGCACTGCTGATACTTCAGAAAAACTGCAGGTTGGAGAGCCACTGATGCCAATTAATACTGCCAACATTAAATAATTTCTGTCATTCCTCCCCTCTGCTCTCAGACCTTAATTTAAATTTGACTCAGAATTTACATGGCAAACTTGATCCAATGCACAGTTTCTTCAGGATTCTGTTGTGGATCCAGTGAATGTTTCAATACTTCATTAACTGTAGGTATCTTTATTTTGACCTACAAGAGTGGTTGGGATAGATATAATTCAGTTCAGTTCAGTTCAGTTGCTCAGTTGTGTTTGACTCTTTGTGACCCCATGAATTGCAGCATGCCAGGCCTCCCTATCCATCACCAACTCCCGGAGTTTACTCAAACTCGTGTCCATCGAGTTGGTGATGGCATCCAGCCATCTCATCCTCTGTTGTCCCTTTCTCCTCCTGCCCCCAATCCCTCCCAGCATCAGAGTCTTTTCCAATGAGTCAACTCTTTGAGGTGGCCAAAGTATTGGAGTTTCAGCTTTAGCATCAGTCCTTCCAATGAACACTCAGGACTGATCTCCTTTTGAATGGACTGGTTAGATCTCCTTGCAGTCCAAGGGACTCTCAAGAGTCTTCTCCAACACCACAGTTCAAAAGCGTCAATTCTTTGGTGCCCAGCTTTCTTCACAGTCCAACTCTTACATCCATACACAACCACAGGAAAAACCATAGCCTTGACTAGAGGGACCTTTGTTGTCAAAGTAATGTCTCTGCTTTTGAATATGCTATCTAGGTTGGTCATAACTTTCCTTCCAAGGAGTAAGTGTCTTTTAATTTCATGGCTGCAATCACCATCTGCATTATTTAACTTATATGCAGAGTACGTTATGAGAAAGTCTGGGCTGGAAGAAGTACAAGCTGGAATCAAGATTGCTGGGAGAAATATCAATAACCTCAGATATGCAGATGACACCACCCTTATGGCAGAAAGTGAAAAGGAACTAAAAAGCCTCTTGATGAAAGTGAAAGAGAAGAGTGAAAAAGTTGGCTTAAAGCTCAACCTTCAGAAAACTAAGGTCATGGCATCTGGTCCCATCACTTCATGGGAAATGGATGGGGAAACAGTGGAAACAGTGTCAGACTTTATTTTTGGGGGCTTCAAAATCACTGCAGATGTTGGTTGCAGCCATGAAATTTTGGATACTGCTAAAACAGAAAAGAAATCATGACACATACAGAGCATGCCCAACGTGCCAGGAGTTGCTTTGAGTCTACATATATTGGGTTTAAGTCGTTGTAGTTGTGTCCAACCCTATGGACTGCAACCTGTCAGGTTCCTCTGTCCATGGGATTCTCCAGGTAAGAATACTGGAGTGGGTTGCCATACCATTCTCCAGAGGATCTTCCCAACCCAGAGATCAAGCCTGAGTCTCCTGCATTGCAGGTAGATTCTTTATTGACTAATTCAGGCTTAAATTTCCATATCTTTCTCCTTTTATCTGAAGAATCATCAAATCATTCAATGGTACTATTACTCTGAAAGCATATATGTAATTCAAAATAATCTAATCCAGTTTAAGATATTAAGTATTTAGTATATAAGAAGAACTAATTGTCTTGAATAAATAAACCACTCATATATCATGTGCATTAAGAGAAACAAATGAGAGAAAAATATGAGAACCTGGGAAATTAGAGCAAAAAAGAGACTGCTTGGAGCTCAGTGGGAATGACTTTTGGGAAAACAAACACAACTCATACAAAAGGAGAAAATGTGAAAAGATCGCCTGGGAGAGTAGAGCATCGTGATAAATGTCAAAAGAAACACATGATGTGACATGTGGCAGTCCATACCAATGTGAGGCAGAGGTATATTTTTAGCTAACAATACAAGCATCACATGAAAACAAGAAGGATAACAAGCATTTTAACAAATGAAATATTTCTAAAAAACATGACACGTATTTGTATTGTTTTGTTCTGACTTTTATACTGCAATTGATTTCTGCTAGATCACTATGTATTTTATTAAATAATTACACTAAATCCTCTGTATTAGTTTTTTTTTTTTTTTTTAAAGCAGAGACCTTTGCCAACAAAGGTCCATCTAGTCAAAGCTATGAGTTTTCCAGTATGGATGTGAGAGTTGGACTATAAAGAAAGCTGAGCACTGAAGATTTGATGCTTTTGGGCTGTGGTGTTGGATAAGACTCCTGAGAGTCCCTTGGACTGCAAGAAGATCCAACCAGTCCATCCTAAAGGAGATCAGTCCTGGGTATTCTTTGGAAGGAATGATGCTAAAGCTGAAGCTCCAATACTTTGACCACCTGAGGCGAAGAACAGATTCATTTGAAAAGACCCTGATGCTGGGAAAGATTGAGGGCAGGAGGAGAGGGGGACAACAGAGTATGAGATGGTTGGATGGCATCACCAACTCGATGGGCATGAGTTTGAGTCAGCTTCAGAAGTTGGTGATGGACAGGGAAGCCTGGCATGCTGCAGTCTATGGAGTGGTAAAGAGTTGGACACGACTGAGTGACTGAACTGATGGATTAATTAGATTTATAGCTATTATAGTACTAAAACAGTAAAATTAACATTTTTGTTACATGGATCCAGTGTTATCTAGTTCACTAAGATTTAAAATGGAGGGCTTCCCTGGTGGCTCAGTGGTAAATAATCTGCCAACCAACACAAGAGACACAGTTTGATCCCTAATCCAGGAAAGTTCTACCTGTCTAGGAGCAAGACCGTGCACCATATCTACTGAGCTTGTGCTCTAGAGCCCAGGAGCTGCAGCTACTGAACCCACATGCTCTGGAGCCCATACTCTGTAACAAGAGAAGCCACCACAGCAAAAACTCAGCACAAACAAAGATCAATAATTAACAATTATTAAAAAAATTAAAACTGAGAAAGCATTTCAATCATTTTTTTTTCCATTTCATTTTCATTAGAGATAATCAAAAGCCCACAAATGAACATGAGTTTTGTCCACTAAGTAAGTGACTCTTCCTCTCTATGTGGTAATTGGTAACTGAAATCTCTAGGAGTTTTCTGGTTGTGGGATTACAGCTCATGAGATACTGAAAAGCCTCTGAAACTTTTATCCTTTGCTTTTACTAAAGTGTAAGGGGTACATCATCACAAACATACCTTTTTATTTGCAATGAGTTCATAAAAATAAAAGAAATTCCAAGGATCTAAAAATAAAGAGGAACAAAACCTAAGGCATTAAAACCTTTGCTATATATAAACATGATTCATAATCTTGGTCAAGTAGAGGCTGTGAATTTAATGTACATGTGAGATATTTGGTTTGAAGGCAGCACTAAGCTGCTTTGAAAATGTGATCCATTCATTAAAGTTAGATGCTTAAAGACCTGTGTTGTTAGTAAAAGAGAAAACTGAAAAAAAAAAAAAAAAAAGATAAACAGCATGTGGTTGTTACGGATTTGTGTCCCCAGAATTCACATGTTCAGATCTTAATCTCCAATATCTAACTTGCTTTGGAGACATGGTTTTTACAGAGGCAGCAAAATTCAAATTAGATCCCTAGCCCTACTCTAATGGGTAGCCCCTGATATGACCAGTGTCATACCAACCAGTGTCTACCAACCTTGACTTTAGCCTTTCACCATTCAGAACTACTTCTCTTATTTTAAGCCACTTAGCCACTTAGCCCAGGGTACTTTGTATAGTGGTGGTGGTTGTTCAGTCATGTCTGACTCTTTGCAGCCCCATGGACTATAGCCTGCCAGGCTTCTCTGTCCATGGGATTCTCCAGGCAAGAATACTGGAGTGGGTTGTCATTTCCTTCTCCAGGGGATTTTATTTTTTCCCAAACCAGGGATTGAACCCGGGTATCCTGCATTGCAGGCAGATTCTTTACCTCTGAGCCACCAGGGAAATCTACTTTGTATGGTAGCCCTGGCAAGCTAAAGCATCCTCTAAGAAAACTAACCTGTCCCTTGAAGAGTTTTAATCATAAGCCTACATTATATGTAAATCTGGCATTCAAGTTTGTGATCTTGGAAATATTTGAAATATTATCTGAAATATTGACATAAAATGTGGCTACAGTACTGTGATGTTCCACAAAATGAAGTAGGGGATTATAAATGTCTCACTAGACTTTTGGTGTTCCACAGTGGCAGTCTTAACAAAAAAGAGTTCACAGTCTAAAATTACAAACCCCAGAAGGAAACAATCCACTGTAAACAAGGGACAGAAGAAAATACAAACAGTAGAATTAAATCCCCAGAGAAATATTGCTTTTATATAAAAATAAGTTTAAAGTTATTAAAGGAATAACAGTAGGGAGTAAAAATATGATAAATATACACTACAAGAAGTCATGTTTGAAAATAAAACACAATCTAGACATAAAAAGAACCAAAGGAAGAATTAAATTGTTTATGAAACTGCAGATACAAGAATTTGAGGAAAGAGTTAAAGCACATTTTGGGAGGATTCATTTTGAGGCAATGAAATAAGGTTAAAAGATGACATTATAAAAGACAAATCGAAAAAAAAATTTAGACAGGTGAGAAATTCCAATACATCTCTACTGAAACTCCTAAGAGGAAAAAAGAGAATGAGAAAGGTAATATTTTTAAAGGTAGTATTGAGAATATTCCAAAATTTATATAAATTTTCAGATTTAGGAAATACACAATCTTGAATATGAACATAATTTAATCCATCGAATAGGGAAATTTCAGAGTAGGTCATAAAAATGACTGTAAAAAAGATTTTATGAGAGTAAATTAAAATTAGACATTTTAACAGGGATAAAAAGAGATACAAGGCAGCAGAAAAATACCTTTAAAGTGATATAAGAAAACAATGGTGAACTTTGAATTCTCTACTGTTATAAGTTCCTGAAATATCTGACAGTGTTAAAAAAGGATATTTTTGGATAGAAACCACTGCTAACATAAGACAGTACTGATAGAAGAACTACTGAATTATATATTCAGAATGAAAGAAATCAAAAGCAACTCAGATTGTGAAATGAAAGGGAAATAGTAGCAAATAAATTGCTAAACATTAAATAAATCTAAAACTCATTGATTGCTTAATGCCAGGAAATTAACTATTAATATAATGTCTAATTTAGAGAGATATTAAATAAAGTGGAACTGAGATACTAGGCAAAAATGGCCTGAGAGTGTAATGAAAGATGGAAGAGAATCAATTTGATTTAAAAATCTTTCAGATATTTTGGCTATCTGCTTTCATTTAGGAAGATATTGATTAATATTCACATGAAAACCAACTATAAGTATTAATTTTTACCATCCTATTAACATTTAATAAGAACGTTGTTGATGGACAGAGGACATTTATTAAGGTGATATATATCCTTTCAATAAATGTATATCTGTGTTTTTCCCCAAATTGATCTCTCCTCTGTAACCAGCCCCCAGGTCAAGAAATAGAATATTGCTGGCACCACAAAGATTTACTTATATTCATCCTTTCCCCAAGGAAAACCACTTCTTAGATTTCTGAGAGCTTAAGTTGTTTTTGCTGTTGTTGGTGTGTAGTTGCTAAGTCATGTCTGACTCTTTTACAAAACCATGGACTATGGCTCCTCAAGTTCCTCTGTCCATGGAATTCTCCAGACAAGAATCCTGGGGTAGGTTGCTGTTTCCTTCTCCAGGGGATCTTTCTGACCCAGGGACTGAACTCTCAACTCCTGCACTGGCAGGCAGATTCTTTACCACGGAGCCATCAGAGAAGCATTAAGTCAGATTTTCCTATTTTTGTTTCAATAGCATACACTGCATACCTTTTTTGGTCTATCTTGTTCAAAATCATACTTGGAAACATTCCTTCCTGTTGTTGTATCGCATTTTAGATTATTTACATCACTTCTGTTCAATGATATTTTGTGTCACTGCATGATAGTGTATCCATTCTTCTGCTGATAGACATTTGTTTACTGTCTAGTTTGAGGACATTGCAAATAGTACTGCTGTGAACAATTTTGTATACTTTTTGTAAGCATATGCACATATTTCTTCCAGATTCTTATCCAGAAACGACATTGCTTGGTAACAGGATAAGTGTATCAAGTTGAGTTGCTGCTGACAAGCAGTTTTTAAAAATATCAATTTATACTCCCACCAGCGAGCTGTGAGTGTGGTTGCTCAACAACATTCACTCAGATACTTGGTATTTTCTGATGCTTTCCTTTCAGTAAATCTGATAACTGTATATCGCCTTGTGGTTTTGATTTTCATTTCCCTGATGGTCAGTGAAGCTAAGGACATTTAAATATAGTTATTAGACATTTGGGTGTTGATTTTTTCCTGTGTGTGTGTGTGTGTGTGTGTGTGTGTGTGAAACGCTTGTTCAAATCTGTGACCACATGCCAAGACTATGTTTTTAATTTTATTAAAAGAAGGTCTCTGTATGTCATGGAGCCTGGGATAAGTTGGTGGACACGTGCACCACAAATATTTTCTTTAGTGTTGATGATGCTGTCTCTTTTAATGCCTAGTAGAAAGAAAGTGCCGAAGAATGATGATTTCAAACTGTGATGCTGGAGAAGACTCTCAAGGGTCACTCGGACTGCAAGGAGATCAAACCAGTCAATTACAAAGGAAATCTACCCTGAATATTCATTGGAGGACTGATTATGAAACTGAATAGTTTGTTCACCTGATGCAAAGAGCTGACTCATTGGAAAAGACCCTAATGCTTGGAAAGATTGAAGGCAGGAGGAGAAGGGGGCGACAGAGGATGAGATGGCTGGATGGCCATCACGGACTCAATGGACATGAGTCTGAGTAAACTCTGGGAGATGGTGAGGACAGGGAAGCCTGGTGTGCTGCAGTGCATGGGGTCGCAAACAGCTGGACAAGACTGAGTGACAGAACAACAACAAAAATGACACCAAAGCTTGCAGTTAAAAAAAAAATCATCCATTTAGCCAGGTGGTCCATCTGGTCTGAGACAGGCTCCCATGGTCTTGGTTGAGCCCACGTGTGTGTCAGTGGTAAGAACTGGGCTTACTGACTGCTAGGTCTGTGACCTGTTTTTCTTCACATGGCCCATCAATTTCCAGTCGGCTAGCCTCCACCCCTTCCCATGGCAGCCACAGGGTCCAAGTGCAGTGAGAAAGGGTGAGTCCTGCTGTTCAGGAGCGGCTCTTCGAGTCTCTCTCGCTCCAAGTTTTCTAACTTCCTGTTTGGTCAAATGAAGTCATGTAACCAAGTCCAATTCAATGCGAGGGAAAACAATCGATGAAAGATTCTGCAGTCACATTGAAAGGATAAGGTTGCAGAGAGAGAAATAATAGATCCCACTTTTATAAGCACCACTGCTTCTGGGTACAGATAATTACATTCTGTGCTGTGCTTATCACTCGGTCACGTCTGACTCTTTGCAACCCCATGGATTGTAGCCTACCAGGCTCCTCTGCCCATGGGATTCTCCTGGCAAGAATACTGGAGTGGGTTGCTATGCCCTCCTCCAGGGGATCTTTCCAACCCAGTGATTGAACTCAGGTCTCCCATATTGCAGGCGGATTCTTTACAATCTGAGCCACTAGGCTCATGCAAAATATACTCACCTTTATTTATGATCCCCAAATTCTCATCAAATTCTATATGGCTCAATGTTCAGAATTTCACAATCTGGATTAAATTTGACTGTCTCCTCAGATATGGCTGCTATTGATCTAAGGAATATAAACTATGAAACAAGTTACCTGACCCCATCACACCCACCATGCAATGGTACTAAAGCAACAAAGATGACTGTAATAAAGACTTCCATTCCTAAATGGGAGAAATAGGAAGCACTTACCAGTCTACAGTTCCATGAGAGTGCTGAAATTCCACAAGGTAAAAGTTGGCAAGACCCGTATTTCTGAGGCTAGGAAACATTTCTTGGCTAAACCCTGCTTCTAAGTTTAGGAAGTAGGAACAGGATATAATAAAAATAAGAGCCTAAGCAAGAAATAATAATAATAATTTTAACAGAGAAAATAAGCAGGCATATGCTTGCAAATGACTTTTTCTGCTTGTTTTCAGTATCCAGAGATTTGGAGGCTTGGAGGTCTTTTTCAAATTTGATAAATCTTCCTTCTTGGTCCAAATTGGTGGCCCATTTCATATACAAGTCTTTTAAAATTACGTATCAATACTTCGGGGAAGAAAAAAGTGAAAAGGGAAAATGTTAGTCACTTAGTTGTGTCCTTCTCTTTGTGACCTGCATGGACTGTAGCTCACAAGGCTCTTCTGTCCATAAAATTCTCTAGGCAAGAATACTGGAGGGGGTAGCCATTCCCTTCTCCAAGGAATTTCCCAAACCAGCAGACCAACCTGGGTCTCCCACATTGCTGGCAGATTCTTTACCATCTAAACCACCAGGGAAGTCCTGGGGAAGAAAGTGTAGATATAAAGTAGATATAATTTCTGTTTTTTCTCTAAGTACAACTAAAAACCTGGGCATTGTATGTAAGATAAAACTTAGACTCTGAAAGGTGGGGAGAAAGCAACCTGTCTATGGACATGAGGACTCCAAAGGAATGGGGTAGTGATTCAACCAGATTTTCTTTTAGTCTTATACAATCTGAGCTAGGAGCAAAAGAAGGCAGCAATTGTGAAGTATCAGAAGTTTCAGACTCGAAATTCTCCCCAAAGGCCTCTCTTTCTCACCAAAGAACCAGGAAACAGGCAGCCTAGCAGATGGTAAACTTTTAATAAATAAGCAGTGTGGTTAAGCAATCCTCTGAAGACAAAACTATGATGTGTTCACTTGAGCAAATACCAAGGGACCACCAGATCTCCATCCTCCCCAGACAGGAACCATCTGTGGGAAAACTTGAATAAAAGTGGTGTCTGAAAAGGCCAAATAGGGAGACCACGTTTATGGGCAGTTCTGTGTTATTCTTATTCAACATAAATCAATCTTAACAATGAGAGTGAAGGAAGTGTTAGTCTCTCAGTCATGTCCTACTCTGTGAGACCTCATGGACTGTAGCCTCCCAGGCTCCTCTGTCTATGGAATTCTCTGGGCAAGAATACCGGAGTGGGTTGCCATTCCCTTCTCCAGGGGATCTTCCCAACCCAGGGACTGAGCCCACGTCTCTGGTATTGAAGGCAGAATTCTTTACTGTCTGAGTGACCAGGGAAGCCCAATATTCACTGTTTGACAAAGAATTAGTTTTCATCAATATTCATCACAAATAGTATTATGCTAGGTCTTTCTTGTCACCTTCTTAGACGTTTTTTCAGTAGCATATTTCTGCTTTATTAATTTTATTCTCTTCACTTTATGCAATTGTTTTATTCATGTCATTTATTTTGATCTTGAAGATTGCATGTAACGGATCTTTTTTAAACTTTCTGTAATGGTTTACCAAGAATAATCCAACTTTTCTCTCTATTTTAAGGATCACATGAAATTCTATTTGTATATACACATATGCAAGGCTTTCCCCGTGGCTCGGTGGGTGAAGAATTTGCCTGTTATGCAGGATATGCAGGAGATGAGGTTTTGATTCCTGGGTGGGGAAGATCCCCCAGACAAGGAAATGAAAACCCACACCAGTATTCTTGCCTGGAAGATTCCATGGACAGAGGAACCTGGTGGGCTACAGTCCATGGGGTCACAAAAAGTCAGAGACAACTGAGCGCACACACACACACATATATACATGAGCACATATGCACACATCATGCAAAAGACAAACGTAGAGGGTATGGTATGTGTTCTGCATCTTTGCATGTATATTCAGCATACGTAAGATAGGAGGTAAGAGAAAATGTCATAAGATTGAAAAATAAAAACTCAGATTAACCATATTTGCTGATTATAAATACGATTGATACTACTTGCATAAAAATATTTCTTTCATTGGGGAAGGCATCATTTGTTAGTACCTTAGACGCTTACTCCTTGGAAGAAAAGTTATGACCAACCCAGATAGCATATTCGAAAGCAGAGACATTACTTTGCCAACTAAGGTCCATCTAGTCAAGCCTATGGTTTTCCTGTGGTCATGTATGGATGTAAGAGTTGGACTGTGAAGAAGGCTGAGCACTGAAGAATTGATGGTTTTGAACTGTGGTGTTGGAGAAGACACTTGAGAGTCCCTTGGACTGCAAGGAGATCCAACCAGTCCATTCTGAAGGAGATTAGGCCTGGGATTTCTCTGGAGGGAATGATGCTAAAGCTGAAACTCCAGTACTTTACTTTGGCCACCTCATGCAAAGAGTTGACTCATTGGAAAAGTCTCTGATGCTGGGAGGGATTGGGGGCAGGAGGAGAAGGGGACGACCGAGGATGAGATGGCATCACTGACTCGATGGACATGAGTCTGAGTGAACTCCGGAAGATGGTGATGGACAGGGAGGCCTGGCGTGCTGCGATTCATGGGGTCGCAGAGTCGGATACGACTGAGGGACTGAACTGAACTGAACTTGAACACCAATAGCAATGTATATCCTAATAAATATGCATAAGACATGCATGATTGATATCAGTGGTTCACAAATACAGAAGATTGTCTATATGCAGATTTGGGAGATAATATGAAATTCTGATATTAATACATTTTACCTTCCAAAACAAATTCTTGATAAACATCAGGAATCTGTAAAAGCATTTTTCATAGTATTTTATTTTCCAAGAGTCCATGTAACTTAATCCAGGACTTTTTTCATAGTAATTATATCTAGACTTCTTAATTAGCAGGAGATTATAATTTGTATAAATAAAATGATGGTAATATTTTAAATAAAATTAAGAAAATATGATTTTACAAAGCATAAATATGTATGCACTTTATATAAATAATTTATATCAATATACTTAGAGAAAATAGTGCTCTAAATGGATTATGGAAAGTAAATGCTTTATTAGGCTTCCCTGGTGGCTCAGACAGTAAAGAATCTGCCTGCAATGAGAGAGACATGGGTTCCATCATCCCTGAGTCAGGAAGGTCCCCTGGAGAAGAGAATGGAAGATGTTTTATTGCACAATAAAATTATGAACATGTAAGCATAATTAATACCCTGAGTGCAACTTTGAAGAGAATATTACAGAACAAGATTACCTAGAGAATATAGGCCATGATAACCTTATGGTTTCTCCTTGCTATTTCTCAGTGTTTCTAAAAGGTCAATTTTTCAAGGTCTCTGTGAGATTTCATGAAATTTGATGTTTCACAGATTCAACAGCATTTCTTTTCATTGAGTATAGCTGTGTGAAATCTAAATTGTCCTCAGGTATTTTGTCTTCAGATGAAGTTATTGCAAGCACTTTTCTCTTTTTGACATCTCTCTACTTGACAGAAAAATCCACTCTACAGAAGTAATGGAGAAAAGTATTGCATCAAGAAAAAGAATTAGAAGCCATGGTTTAAATGTTAAACACCAGATTTGAGTTTAAAAAAGAAGTCTGAAGTTGACCTTTAAATTATGGTTCAAAGTCTTCTGTTATAACCAAAACACAGACAAAGTAGTTATTTTCTCACTAATTTAAATAAAATTTTAATGTGCTAACATTTTTATTTAATAAAAGGAATTGGAGATCTTTAAAGAATATAAGAAGGTTCCTGAATATTTAGTTTGAGGAGGTTGGTTTTTTTTTTTTTTTTTGGTCAGACGTATAAAGGGAAAGTGTTAGCTGCTCAGTTGTGTCCACCTCTTTGCAGACTCCATGAATTGTGGACTGCCAGACTCCTCTGTCCATGGGATTCTCCAGGCAAGAATACTGAAGTGGGTAGCCATTCCCTTTGCTAGGAGATCTTCCCAACCCAGAGATTGAATCTGGGTCTCCTTCATTGCAGGCAGATCCTTTAACATCTAAACCATTAGGAAGCCCTTACAGAGAATAGCTTAGAGAGAATAGCTTAGTGAGAATAGCTCTGCAATCTACATTTATCATAATATTCATCTCATCAGATGTAAACCTCAAATTTATCACAGCTCCTTTTGGAGTTGATGAAATTATATATTAGTTTTAGAGTGAAAACAGTAATAGGCAAAGCATAACTTAAATGATTACATGATAAATGCAGATAATTTACATAAATAATATTGCCAATTAAACTGAAATTGTTAAAAAATCACTATACTCATAGCTTGATTCCATATTCTTTCAGAAAATGCCAAAAGATGGTTTTTCATCAAAGTCATGTTTAGATTCATATAAGTTCTTACATTAGGAGTTTAGTCACTCACTTGAAACTGATGGAAAGGAAGTAATTTATAACATTTTTCTGTTGTTTTCTGGAGCATCTCTGCTGTTCGTGCTGAGGATTGCTGCACAGAAATCAGCTGTCTTTTTAGCAGGTCATTTGCCCAACTCTGTGCCGTAGAGCAAGCATCTGATTGTTACATCACTTGAACGTGGTATATATCCTGTCATATTGTCTTTACTTCTCCCTTGAAATCAGAGTTGAGTCCTGGAAAGAAAGGGACAGTACATGTGGCAAAGAGTAACTTTTTTCTCCCTTTTTTTTTTGAAATGTCCTTCAAAACGGTACTCTTTAAAATGCTGTGGGAAAAGCTAGCAAATCTGTTCTAACTTCTTTTCAGCAGAGGACGTAGGACAGTGATGAGCTTCTTTCTCTCCTTTGGTACTGTGCCTTGGAGCATTGGTGGAGAGGGGGTTTCAGGATCTCTGCCCCCCACGCCCCAGTGGACCCCCCTCCAGCCTCACCCTGACCGGGCACCCCCTCACAGCACCAGCTCATGCCAGTGTGACCCCCATCGCTGACCTCACTGCCCCAGCTTCACCATATTAATCACAATGCTTCTTTCACAGAAATGCTTATGAAGCTTCCATTATTCTTTACAACAAAACCCTCCTGATGTGTGTGTCTGTGTGTGTGTGAGTGTGTGTGTGTGGAGAGGGGAGATGATGTTCTTGACCCAGAGACCAACAAACAAATGCTAAACTAAATCTGCAGCCTGGGGTAACTCTTCATACTCTATTTAACATGCAAGTGCCAAAAACTCATTTATCTTATTCGTCGTTTACATGGTATCCAGAAAAATAGACACAGGGAACAATTTTCTTTTTTAATGTGGAAATTGGTTTTGATATTTTGGGGGGAGGATTTTTAAATGTTCTTTTTTATTGTGGTAAGAGTTGCAAATATGAAATATACTATTTTGTCCATATGTAACTGTATAGTTCAGTGGCACTAAGTATATTCACATTGTAATGCAATGCAAATCTCACCACCATCCATCTTCTGAATTTTTCACCTTCCTAAACTGAGACGTGCCGAAGAATTGATGCTTTTGAACTGTGGTGTTGGAGAAGACTCTTGAGAGTAGCTTGGACTGCAAGAAGATCCAACCAGTCCATTCTAAAGGAAATCAGCCCTGGGTGTTCACTGGAAGGATTGATGCTGAAGCTGAAACTCCAATACTTTGGCCACCTCATGCGAAGAGTTGACTCATTGGAAAAGACTCTGGTGCTGGGAGGGATTGGGGGCAGGAGGAGAAGGGGACGACAGAGGATGAGAGGGCTGGATGGCATCACTGACTCGATGGACATGAGTTTAGGTGAACTCCGGGAGATGGTGATGGACGGGGAAGCCTGGCGTGCTGCAATTCATGGGGTTGCAAAGAGTTGGACGCGACTGAGTGACTGCACTGAACTGAGACTCTGTTCCCATTAAACACTAATTCCCCAAGGCCCCTCTTCGCCTCCCCGTTCCCCAGCCCTTGGCATCTACCAATGTACTTTCTGACTATGAATTTGACACATTTTTTAACAATAGGCTCTCTACATTATGCAACTCGATTTTTTTCCTGATCCTTCTGCTTTTTCATTCTTCAGCTCCTATTAAATGAACCATCGACGCCTTCTATAATACAACTGTGCTCCGCCTGCATGCGTCTGTCATTGGTTTGTTTAGTCACCACGTCCTGCCCGACTCTTTGTGACCCCATGGATGACTCCATGGACTGTAGCCCCCCAGACTCCTCTGTCCATGGGATTCTCCAGGCAAGAATACATTCGAGTGGGTTGCCATGTCCTCCTCCAGGGGATTTTCCCGACCCAGGTATCGAACCCGTATCTCTTATTTCTCCTGCATTGGTAAGCAGGTTCTTTATCACTAGAGCCACCGAGGAAGCCCCCTCATGATGTTTAGCTATGTCTAAGTGGCATGTCCATCAAAAACAGTGTCGTTATTTTCTAATCAAGATTGTGGCTTGATAAGGAATGTGGTAGAAAACATGTTAAGAATCGCCTGTGGAATTTCTGGAGTCAAATGTGAAACTAGTAAAAATGAGTGTCAGGCATTTTTTGTGAGATTCAGCAGGAACCCATCACCTCAGATTATCCCAAATACTCAAAGGAGTACAAATGGCTTTATTAGAAGAACAGAGAGATTCAGGGATCCCTATAGTGACTCTCATTAAATGCATTGAAACACCACCAGCTAAAAGTACTATTTCTCTTTTGAGAACAGTTCTTAAAACGAAACTCTTCTATTATAATTTCTCCTCTTCTCTAAAAATATGCACTTGCTATCTGCCTGCAGAATATGATTCATATTGGTCACCAAGAGCATGACCCTTTTAAGTGATTCACATCTTTCCACGAAGGTCTCATGTATTTGCCTATCAAACCAACCATTTATTTTTAGTGAATGCAGAGTTCCCATTACCACTGGCATTTGACTTCATTATCATTAGTCTCAAGAGTTTTCCTGCACATGTGAGAACCTTGGAAATCATGTCTACACATAAAATATTGTTTCCTTTGTTTTCTTCTGCATTTCATTAAGCATGACTATAATTACATAACTTGTAGTACGTACCTCACGTGGAAGTTGTCTCCTTTATCTTTTTTTATGTTTCAATATTCTTTCTTTCCATTCTTACTTTTGTAATTACATGGCTTAAAATCCCCAACACCAGTGTTCCAGAAAGCTGTGGACTGATTACTCTTACTTGAAAAAGTGAAATCATTTCCCATATCCTTAGGTGAATATAAATCAAATGCCGCTGTGATTTTAAAGCTCTCTTGACTTTTTTCTTTCTCCCTTTTTTATGGCTCCCTTGTTGGAGGTCACCTTTTAAAATCAAAGGTTTCTTTTTTTGGAAATTCATTCTTTATCATTCAGATACTGACACAGTTTCACTCTTTTAATCTTTCTATCTGAAATCATCCTTATCAAGTATTTCTCTGAGTAACATTATGATTCTTTACAGTAACTTTCAAACCTGAGTGTACATCAGAATCACGTAGGAATTTTTAGAAATATAGATTTCTGGATGATACCCTAGGTTTGGATTAACACAACATATTAAATAAAAAACAAAAACTTGCATGTGACAACAAAGGAGACAGTCTTTCACAGTTCTAGGAACTTGAATTTAGGGATTAAAACTGGAGAAAAAAGTTGGTTTTCAGAGTATTACTGATTTGGAAACAAACATAAAGTAAGATGCACTATTCAATAACCATCACTAGTGAAAACTATCATATTTAGAACAATGCCCTTGTTCATTCCCTCAGCCTCTGTTGGGACAACAACATTGCCAGGCCAATAACTGGCATCCCTCACACTCAGCCCTGCCCTTGGTATATGAGCCCTGCAAGCTCCAGGCAAGTGAGAACCGTCTCTGGGAACGTCCTCATTTTTCATTCTGCCCTTGACTTGGGAGGGCTCCTCAGATGCCTGGTAAACCTCTCTGTTGAACCACTGTTAGCATTTATATTCTAGTGCTGACACTGAGATTTTATGTTCCTTCCAATTTTCAGTTCATTCTCTTGAAAACTTACGTTAAAAAATAAAAACCCCACTGCCTGATTTTAATTTGCAAAGGGTTATTTCAAACCCATGTACTCCAGTTTGAAAATTTTCAGGTTCAGCTTTGGTCTGCATCCTGAGTTTCTTGTCTAACAGATAGCTTCGATTTAGCCATGCCACTCTCCATCCTCAGCCCTTATCTCTAATAATAACTGCTAGCAGTTACTACATTTTTGTCTGTTAAAAGTGACCTGTCTGCCTAGGCTTAGAAAAATATGCCTTGAGTGCCTGTCATCATTTGCAGTGTTTATTTGAGACATCGAGTGTTTTGAATTAGACCACAATGAACACTGCCTGAATTGCTCTTCGTTTAGGTGAATGCTCAGGCATTCTTCCTTAGCCACTGGGGAAATCTGTTGTGAGATAGTCTTGGGCAAGAAATCCTGCCCTTGGCCAGAGGTGAGGGTGATGCTATCTCTCACCAGTTTCCCATCAAAATAAACTATGATGCATCACTGAAAACAATGAATATATTAAATGTTGTTCAGTCACTAAGTTGTGGTCCAAATCTTTGTGATCCTGTGGACTATAGCACGGCAAGCTCCTCTGTCCTTTACTATCTCCTGGATTTGCTTAAATTCGTGTTCATTGAGTCAGTGATGCTATCTAACCACCTCATCTTCTGCCATCCTCTTTCTCTCCTGCCCTCAATCTTTTCCAACATCAGGGTCTTTTCCAATAAGTCGGCTCGTCTCAAAAGAGGTGGCCAAAGTACTGGAGCTTCAACATCAGCACCAGTCCTTCCAATGAATATTCAGTGTCAATTTCCTTTATGCTATATATATTATTGGCTTTGAGAGCTGTCATAACCTTATAAATAGCTAATTCCTGCTTCTGCTGCTGCTGCTGCTGCGTCACTTCAGTTGTGTCCGACTCTGCGACTCCATAGATGGCAGCCCACCAGGCTCCTCTCTGGAGTCGGTTGTTATTTCATCCTCCTATCTCATCCCTATGTGCTCCCAATTGAGTAGTTATTTAAATCTAGATTTTGAAATGACATGTCTGATGCTTTGCAACCCCATGGACAGTAATCCAGCAGGCTCCTCTGTCCACGGGATTCTTCAGGCAAGAATACTAGAATGGGTAACCATCTTCCCAACCCAGGGATCAAACCCAGATCTTCTGCACTGCAGGCAGATTCTTTACTGTCTGAGCCACCATGGAAGCCTTGCATTAAAAAATGAATTAGGAGGCACAAACTGAGTGATCAGATCAATAGTAACACAGAGGAATCAGTTATATATATGAAAGACACATCCAGGAGACAGAGAAGTATAATCCCCAAACTTTTTAGTTACAGATGTAACTGGCAAAAATTTGTTGCCTCTTGAAATTACTCACAATGCTTTTGCTTAGTTGTCTTGTACACATCCTCATTTTTAATGGGCAAAGTTTGCAGCAATTACACACTGTGATAATGTAGGGTTTGAGCTGTGAATAGCCTTTTAAGGGGTTGTGTGACTGCATAGCTAATGACTTCAGTATCTTGATTGCAGTGTACTTCGCATGCACATGTTCAGTTTTTATCTGGAATTTAAAAGAACTCTGAGTTTAAGCAATTACATCCCTCAAAAAGGAATTTTAAATGCTTTTTTGGGGGTAAATCTGTGAACGCAAATTGGCTTGCTGCTCAGCAACCAAGATTTAATACTTAATGAAATAACAGATGGTGGGCAATCATTTCAAAGGAGAAGGTCATGACTAACAGCATAAAGATACTTGATTGCATGGATCTGAGCCTTTGATACTGCCATGATGAGCACCAATCACCCTGGAATCTTCATAAAATATATTTCCTGTTCAGGTTCTGTGTTGTGTTATAAAGCTAATGGAAACTGCACAAGTAAACAGAACTTATGTGGGAGTAAAGCACTTCTATAACCATGCCCCAGAGACACAGTAAACTATAGGGCAAGGATGTATGTAACATTAGAAGAGCAAGATTTTCTTGAATCTTGAATAAAGGTCAAAGTTTGAGGGCTTCTCTGGTGGCTCAGATGGTAAAGAATCTGTCTGCAACTGAGGAGACCTGGGTTCAATCCTTGGGACAGGCAGATCCCCTGAAGAAGGAAGTGACTACCCACTCCAGTATTCTTGCCTGGAGAATCCCATGGACAGAGGAGCCTGATGGGCTACAGCCCATGGGGTCACAAAGAGTTGGACATGACAGAGCAACTTTCACTTCACTTTGAGCGCTAGGGTCATTGTTCTCAGTAAGGATTTACTGGTCCCAGCATGAGACTGTAGTCCTTGTTATAAGACAGAGAGCGGTATGTGCGAAGGACGAGACTTCTGTTCACTGCCTCTGAGAATCCATACTCTATGCTCACTAAGCTGGCCTCATAGAGAGCTAAGACGAAGCGTGGGCTGGGAATTGTGCTCTCTTTTCTCAGTGTCTCGAATGCTGTGCTACAGGAACTCTGCTGTGGTTCCAACCAGTGCTCTTGAATGCATGGAAGTGCAGCAAGAGTATAACTTCACCAGACGTCCTTTCTGTATCCAAGTAACTGCAAAAAGGGTGGATCAAACAATCATATAGCCTGCTGAACTGCAGAAGCTAAGTCTCACCCTAAAGGCAGTAAACTAATTTAAAAGATGTAGGACCTTAAAAGTTAGAATCAGATATTAAAATTACAGAACACCAGAGGCGCAAGAGAAATCTAGGAATCCTAACCCAAGCTCCAAACAACACATTTATTGTCATGAAAGGGCTGTGTTCTATTGGAGATGGAAGAGAAATGACTCTTTAAGCACCCTGGCTGATTTTATCAATTATTTTTTTAAAGTCGTAGGATGAAGAGTTGGTACCATTTTGATTTAAGAGAAAAGCTGGATATAATTTCTTGCATTCAATATGTCCAAAAAGTTACTCAAAATTAAACTGACAGCCGGTTGACTCAGTTTAAAGAGGCACATATTGCCAAGGAAGCTCAGGACCAGGGACATAGGAAACAAGATATTTTAACCATACTGGTCTTGTTTGAGCCCAATTGTTTGACCTAACACAAACTGCAATACGATGAAGATAGTGGACAAAAATCTAAATATTGCCATTCAAGTCTCTGACAAAGGCAGCTAATTAAAAATATTTTATTGAAAAGGGACCTTTCAGGTTACTCAGCTCCCGAAATTCTTAGGACTTATTCTTCATCTTAGTATTTTCAGACACTAGTGACCTTCCTTTTGATATTCTGCTTTTCCCATCTATTGCTCTGCACCCAGATGTTACAGAGTGGATCTTCTGTTCCTTTCTTTGAGCAGCTTGATGTTAAAAATTTATTGAGCTTCCCTGGTGGCTCAGATGGTAAAGATCTGCCTGCCAAGCAGGAGACCCAGGTTTGATCCCTGGGTTGGGAAGATCCCCTGGAGAAGGGAATTGCAACCCACTCCAGGATTCTTGCCTGGAGAATTCCATAGACAGAGGAGCCTGGCAGGCTAGAGTCCATGGGGTCGCAAAGAGGCTGGACATGACTGAGCAACTAACACACATACATATAAAGACTTAGGCTAAAAAGCTAATTATTCTTTGAAGATTAAAATAATTTAAAATCTTATAGAAGACCCTTTCATTTCAGTAACAGTGGCTAAAGCTGAGGCAAGTCTTGCCTACCAAGTTTGGTTCAAATATTTTCCATTTTGTCAATTTATTCATAGGGTTGTTTGCTCAGTTTTGATGAGTAAACACTGAGATGATTCTTTACAAGTAATTGAGAAAGTAAATATTTTTCCTTTTTTTAAAAAGTTAATGAATGAGCCTACATATAGTGACAATAATTCCCAAGAGCATTCAGACAAGTCTCTTTACAGTTGGATTCTGTCTATGTATTCCAGTGTTAATAGCCCTGGGTCAGCTTGGATCTTTCCAGGGTTCACTGTTTTTAGAATTCCATGAGTTCCTTTTCTAAATCTCATTCTGAGTGATCAATGGTTGAGTTCTGTGTATTCCTTCAGCATCTTGCTGGCTCTTTTTATGCAGGATACAATATTTAATGAGAGATCAATATTCACAGGGTACATTTTCTTTCACTTCCATCATTTTGGAGTCTGCTGCTACTGCTACTGCTGCTAAGTCACTTCAGTCGTGTCAGACTCTGTGTGACCCCATAGTCGGCAGCCCACCAGGCTCCCCCGTCCCTGGGATTCTCCAGCAAGAATACTGGAGTGGGTTGCCATTTCCTTCTCCAGTGCATGAAAGTGAAAAGTGAAAGTCAAGTTGCTCAGTCATGTCAGACTCTTAGCGACCCCATGGACTGCAGCCTACCAGGCTCCTCCACTGCATGTGTACCAAATCATTAATATCGTCATTACTACCACCTCCATCATACTCGACCAAGAATCTCCTGAGAACCCATTTCACACTCAGCACTGCAAGAATTGCTTTCAAACACACACACAAATAAAAACGGAAAAATGCTATTATATTCTTGGGAGGAGAGTGATTGACAAGACTAAGAACATTAGGGTGTAGAGCAAATTGGGTGTTGGAGAGTCAGGGGATTTTTTAAGTTTTGATCTGCCTCCAGTAGGCTGGTTACACAAACTTTCCAATTATTAACTTATTGCTCAGCACTAAAGAATTAAATTGTGTAATGTATTTAGTATGCAGAATGGTGCATAGTATATTTTATACACATGCTATGGTCAGACAATCAATACTGATGCAAATATATAATGTAAAGATCACTGAATGGGGGAGAGGAAAACATGGATCCTATATCTGAATCTAGCACTTACAAGCTTTCCAATTGCGATCGTGGGCCAGTCACCCAGCTTCTCAGATTCCTAGTATCACATCTATAAAATTAGAAGGGTGAACGGTTTGTTGAGTACTGATGTTCCTTCCTTCTGTTCATTCATGACTCTAGGCATAGTCCATGCTGCTAAATGATAATCTCATGGGCACTAGAGACTTTCAGGTGGCTGAGTGTATGTGTGATAATCTCTTTTGAGTTTCTTTCCTAAGCTGTGGATTTAACTCCAGAATAATGCACATATGGGGCTTCCCAGGGGGTTCAGTGATAAAGAATCCACCTGCCAATGCAGGAGACTCAGGAGATGGGACACAATCCCTTTCCTGGGTCAGGAAGATCCCCCAGAGGAGGAAATGGCAACCCACTCTCTGCAGTATTCTTGCCTGGAAAATTCCATGGACGGAGGAGCCTGGCAGGATATAGTCCTTGGGTCACAAAGAGTCAGACACAACTGAGCACACATACACACACATACACATACACTCACACTGCACATATGAACACCTGCACAGGTGTTGCATTCAATTTCTTACAGTCCAACTCTCGGGGAAAGATTTCTTGGTCCACCTACAACCATGGTTCCCCAGGGAGACGTCCTGTTCTCTGTGTGCCAGGCGTCCAGAGGTGATGGCTGTTTGAGAATCTGCATGTTGTGTTGTTGTTTAGTTGCTATGTCACATCCAACTCATTGTGACCCCATCGTTGCAGCACACCAGGCCTCCTTGTCCTTCACTATCTCCCGGAGTTTGGCCAAATTCATGTCCATTGAGTTAGTGATGCCCTCCAACCATCCTCTGTTGCCAAAAGAAGTGAGAATCTGCATTATATCTTTTCAAAATCGGTGCTGAGGCAACTGCTCCTTCCCAGGGCAGTCCTGGCTCCCCTTGCTCTAATTCCTTATTTTCAGAACAGAGACACAAAGTGCTTTATCTTTTTTCTCCTTCAAATTGCTCCGATGCACTCCAATGCATGCCTGTCCACCGCTCCATTCCATAGCTGAAATAGGACAAGTACCTCCTTCACGTCTCCCTTCCCAATGTCCTGGAAGGCCTAATCTGTTTCCTTTATTTTGATGTGATTAATGACAGCTGAGAATGCATGAGATGCAAATGACTGCAGAGTGAAACTGGAAAGCCTGAGTTGTTAATTTCTTGACATTGATTTATGTTGTGCCCAACAAGAGGGACACTGGAAGTCTGGATTCACTGTGTTTTTATTGAGGATGGGGCTCACCAGACCCTCAATATTCATTTCTTTCCCTGACTTTCTCTGGATTATGCTAACTTTTCTATCATTTAGTTACAAACGACTGACAGGAAAGTCTTTGATTAAAAAGATTTAGTGCGTGAAAGGTGTGGGGTTTTTTGTTTTTTAATTAATAGTTATTTTGGGGGGCAATGAAAAAAATGATTTTTAGTATTCATTTTTGAAAATGTTTCTAGGACATATAGTCTGGACTGATAAAACATTAATATCCTTTTTATTACCTGTTTAATTAGTTGTTTATTTACTACTACTACTAAAACCATTATTGATAATGAGCATATATTAATACACACAGAGCTTGAGGGTAAGCATTTTATTCTTGTTCTTTCTTTTAATTTTCACAACATCCCAATAATGTCACTCTTATTATCTCACTTTGTAGCCTTGTTAAAGGAGATGGAGAAAGCTTAGATAATGGGACAGGATCATAAAGTAGCAAGAGATGAACTTGATATGGACTCCATCCCTGTCTTCTCCAATGGCCTGCTCTTAATCACCAGAGATAGTCAGGAACAGCCAAGAGAGTGAGACAAAGCACAGCAGGGCAGTTGTTTGCATAAACTTGAACTCTATGTGCCCTTTTCTTTCTTTCTTTCTTTTATTTTTTGAGCTGCAAATTGACTTCATTCAGAAGATAAAATTTTGAAAATGACATTTTAACTGCCTCCTCCATTTATGATTTTTTAATAAGTAATCTTTCCCCTCTAAGTCAAGCAAAAATTAAATACCTTTTGGAAAAAACAAAACATAGATCATCATAAAACGAACATTAAAATAACATAAGTTCAATGAAAAGAAATGACTATTACTCAGTGTATCCAGTCTTCATTTGAATTCATTTTTATAACACCGCTTTCGGTTTCTGCTTGAGGTTGGATTTTCTATTATTGTTTTCATGATCAAATTTGAAAAGAACATTTTGCTTAGACTGACCAGTTACTGAGTGTAGGGATGTTTGCAGATCAAACAATTAGCATTAGACTATAGTCTGTATGATAGGAAATCAAAAATGCTCTGTAGAGATTCGTCTGATGCGATGTTTCTGGTGATATTTTCCACCAGCTTATCTAAGAATCGGTGTGTCCTTTACATAGAAACAACTTCTTATAAATAAATATGTAAACTGAATAGCTTCCAAAAAGAAAATATAATGCATCTATATGAAATAAATAGATTCAGTGGACCAATAAGCATCTCATCAGAGATGCTTCTAAGAATCGTTAACATTCTTCTTTCCCTTAGAATGCCAGCTTCATTAGACATTAATATGAAAACATGAGGCAGATACTGACGCCAGCAATAATAAAGCCGGTATGGCTTTCAGTTAAACCTCCATGACCAGCTTCATTAAACATATTTCATTGTACTCTCAGGTTTTTAAATATGTCTCCATGCACATCTTATAATTTTTGAAAGCTACTGCAAGCTAATTTGCTTCATAGAAAGCATAATTTCCATGCATATTAAGAATGATGCTGCATTTTCAGTATCTTAATGTGTATTGATCAAGGACTTCCTTACAATGGGAATCTCACAGTTTCCAGTTCAGTTTCCCATATTCTACGAAGATGGTAATTTGAAGTCAATTTTTCAAACATTCACTTTAAATGAAAGTCTCTTAACTGCATAAATATATTAGAAATCTTTATAAGAAGATCTATAAGAGGAGTTGTTGAACTTAGTGGGGGAAATTAAAAAAAAACAGCCTTTCTCCCTCAGTGTACCCATTAAGAAAAGAGTGATTATGTGAAATATGATAATAAAATGTAAAATGTTTCAAAAGTCCTTAAGAAAAATCCCACTTGGTCTAGAAAAATGAGAGAGAAAAAACATTATTACTGAAGTTATATTTGCATCCAATCACACCATTCAGATTAGAGTGAGTGAATTTGCATATTTGTGGAGATTCTACAGAAAAATCAGAACATGTCTTTTTATTTTTTTAGTTTCTTAAGGGTTTTTTTTGTCTTTTTTTTACTTTTTATTTTTACTTTATTTTACTTTACAATGCTGTATTGGTTTTGCCATACATTGACATGAATCCACCACGGGTGTACATGAGTTCCCAAACATGAACCCCCCTCCCACCTCCCACCCCCTATCATCTCTCTGGGTCATCCCCATGCACTAGCCCCAAGCATCCTGTATCCTTCATCAGACATAGACTGGTGATTCGATTCTTACATGATAGTATACATGTTTCAATGCCATTCTCCCAAATCATCCCACCCTCTCCCTCTCCCTCAGAGTCCAAAAGTCTGCTCTACACATCTGTGTCTCTTTTGCTGTCTCACATACAAGGTCATCATTACCATCTCTCTAAATTCCATATATATGTGTTAGGTGGCTCAGAGGTTAAAGCGTCTGCCTCCAATGTGGGAGACATGGGTTTGATCCCTGGCTCGGGAAGATCCCCTGGAGAAGGAAATGGCAATCAACTCCAGTATTCTTGCCTAGAGAATCCTATGGACAGAGAAGCCTAGTAGGTTACAGTCCATGGGGTCGCAGAGTCGGACATGACTGAGCGACTTCACCTTCACCTTCACCCATACGATATTGGTGTTTTTCTTTCTGGCTTACTTCACTCTGTATAATCAGCTCCAGTTTCATCCATCTCATTAGAACTGATTCAAATGTATTATTATTTTTTTTCAAATGTATTATTTTTAATAGCTAATACTCCATTGTGTATATGTACCACAGCTTTCTTATCCCTTCATCTGCTGATGGACATCTAGGTTGTTTCCATGTCCTGGCTATTATAAACAGTGCTGCGATGAACACTGGGGTACATATGTCTTTTTCTATTCTGGCTTCCTTGGTGTGTATGCCCAGCAGTGGGATTGCTGGGTCATAAGGCAGATCTATCTGCAATTTTTTAAGGAATCTCCACACTGTTCTCCATAGTGGCTGTACTAGTCTGCATTCCCACCAGCAGTGCAAGAGGACATGTATTTTGAATTAGATGTTTTACCTTCTGATCCATTTCATTCATAGTCCTTAAAACTGCATACCTTTAGAGGAGGGAGGAGCAGAAAGGTGAGAGTCCTGTTCAGCAAAAGGATTGTGACCATAATCAGAACCATTGCTAACCTACCCCTTTCTGGTTACCATGAGCTAAGCACTGCTTTGAGCAATTGTGTTTATCTTCTCTTCTTAAATCCACAGGAGGTTCTAGAAAACAAAACAACTAAAGTCTTGAGAGTCACAAAGGCTTTATGGAAGATCAAATATAGTCAATTTCAATTGTGATTTAAGCAATTTTAAATGAGTCCCCTTCTCCCATAATTGGCATTGTTTGTTTACTCAGTGAATATGATTATCATCTGTCTCATAGTAACACTGAATTCACTGCCTGAGCCTCGGAGCCATAACCCGGCAAGTGTGTGGAAAAGTAATCTGAAGAAAGAATAAGATTATATGGCTCTAGCTTCAGGATCATGGTAGGTAAACAGAATTAGATGCTTTCATTTATCTAGCACCTACATTTTATACTAAAATATCTCTCTGAGTTTTGTAACAAAGTATAAACAAGTGAGCCACCCTTGTGTCATTCCATGGCAAAACAGATATGCAAAGAAAGAAACAAAAACCAAAGTCACTCTGAAATATAAAAAAAGGATTTCTACACCATTTTTAGGACAAGATGGAGACTATTTTATGAGTTTAGGCTATGGAATGAGAGCTTCTTAGAAAATTATTCCTCCATTTCAATGGACCATTTCAATGGTTTCCAAATCAATGACTTCCTTTTTTTTTTCCTGCATTTTTTTTCCTGCATTTTGACAAAGGCAATTTCTGTAAAACAAACTCCTTTAAAAACAACATACAACAGCATTATAATTATAATTAGCTATTTCACTTTACTAAAAATTGTCAATTTAACTGTTTATCAAACAGTTTGTATGTTTAATTTCAGTGATTTAAATATAATTTAAAAAGGAGGTAAGCAAGAACATTGAATTGGAAGAAATGAATGGCAATTTTAACTCCAACAAGTCCCCAAGGAATCAGTTTTCATAGTGTTATTTTTTGACCTATATGGTGGTTTTAGATTTTTGTTTTTCTATTGTTATATGTACAGGTTTTCAAAGTAGTCTTCCACACTGAATAGTATAATTACCCCTATCTGGGTAAATGTGATTCATTATTTACCATGAATTTTTGCAGAGTAACAGATTTTATCCCTAGATATCCCTGAGGACTCTGTTGATAAGCACTGGGCTCATTTATTAAAAATATGGCAGGAAACTGGCAGGTAAGTTCTTAAAATTGTTATGACAATGCCTGTCCTCAGTCTCTCTGGGTTCATATTTTGCAAATAAAGCCAATACCAAGAGTGAGAGGAATGTGGCTTTCCAATCGCTGGACTTAGCATTTGTGAAGAAGAAGACTGATTTACATTATTTGGGCAGTCCTTTCTTATTTTCACCATAATAAGCTCTTGAAAAGTGGGATAGGTATTTTGCAACACCATCCAACCACGTCTGAATGACTGGCTTCCTTCCATGTATTTACTGCCGAAGCAGACACGTTCACTATACAGGGTGCTTTCAGAATCCTCTCTGCTCCACTCTGTAGGAGAGTAAGAAGCCCAATTCTAGTCACTGCCCTGGGATCCATGTGCTTTAGTTTCTCATTAGTAAAAGCGGTAAGGAAGATATCTCTAAGTCATAACTCATTTTGAGATTTTTAACTAGAGAGGTTTGAAAATCAGAAACGTCTCTTTTATCTTGGGCTTTCCAGGTGGCTCAGTGGTAAAGAATCTGCTTGCCAATGCAGGATACCCAGGTTCAATCCCTGGGTCAGGAAGGTTCCCCTGGAGGAGGAAATGGCAACCCATGCCAGTATTCTTGCCTGGGAAATCCCATGGACAGAGGAGCCTGGGGGTCTATAGTCCATGGGGTTGCAAGAATCGGGTACAAGTTAGCAACTAAACAACAACAGCAACTATTTTATCTTATTCACAACTTTGTGTTGACTTGAATAGGATAAAGAAAACCATGAAAGACTGATGTTAAAGAGGGCTTCAATGGCCGTCTCCTTTGCTTTGATTTGTTGGTTGCTACTAAGGGAAGCAATAGCATTCAAGGTTTGCAGCCACCAATGGATTAAAATCAGTTCCTTGATTCCTCCTTCACTATCTCCAAGAGTCACTGCCCAGATTAGAGTACAGTTAGTCACTGTACAGCACTGAGAGGCTAATATAGATGTAAGAAGCCATAAATATACAAAGCACTGATAGAGAAATATATATATATATATACATACATACACGCACAACATACTGTATTTCCTTTACACATTTAAGTTAATTGATTGAGAGCAGTTGAAAGACATGAAAAAAAGAAGGATATAGGCCTGGGGTAAAAATGTATAACATTTTACAATAACTCTCCAAATTCTAGATGAACCTCTTATATAATTATTCACGTATTTCAGCAATCAACTGAATAAAAGTCTTGGTAATTTCTAAAGTTCATTTTGCCAGTCTAAACTCGCCCTGTGAATAGTGTGTCTACATTTTAAAGGTGAAGTATAGGAACAGGGAAGAGGCAAGACACTACCTGTACTAGAAGACAGAGTGGAGGACAGAAAGATGGAGGTGACTCTATAGGCAAGAGTGAGAGCAACACGGATGTGTTTAGATACTTTCACTGTTAAGAGAGTGAAAGCAATGAGACAGAGAAAAAGGTGGCAGAGACAAGAGGGCGAGAAGTAATGAATCTTAGTAAATTATCAAAAGTGCTAAAGGCAAAGTAAATAAGCTTGAGCTCTGACTCACAAGAACCTGTTATATAAGTATTTCCTTCTATTTGAAAGTGAATTTTCCCACAAGGTCAATTTATTAGATATTTTATCTTAGTTTTGAATCCAGTCATTTAGTTATTCTAATTATGCTAGTCCTCTAATTATGATGACTAATAATGATCATCTAATTATGATGCTCATAATTTAGTTATTCTAATCCAGGATGCTGCTTATGTCTTTCCTTATTCTCCAAAGAGAGTTGGACCATGAGGAAAGCTGACTGCCAAAGAATTGATGTGTTTGAATTGTCGTGTTGGGAAAGACTCTTGAGAGTCCCTTGGGCTGCAATGAGTTCCAACCAGTCCATCCTAAAGGAAATTAACCTTGAATATTCATTGGAAGGACTGATGCTAAAGCTGAAGTTCCAATACTTTGCCCACCTGATTCGAACAGCTGACTCACTGGAAAAGTCCCTGACGGTGGAAAAGGTTGAGGGCAGGAGAAGGGGGTGGCAAAGGATCAGATGTTTACATAGTGTCACTAACCCAGTGGCCATGAATTTGAGCAAACTCTGGGAGCTAGTGAAGGACAGGGAAGCCTGGCATGCTGCAGTCCATGGGACCACAAAGAATCAGGCACAACTGAACAACAACTTTTCCAATAAATATTCAGAGATAAAGGTATTACATTCTTAACCAAGTGTTGTTCAGTCATTTTCTTGATTAATCTAAGTACAAATTTAGAATGTATATAATGGTTGTCAATTTTACATTATACAAAAACAAAGAGGTAGCAGACTCAGTAGGTACAAGAATAAATATTTGAACAAGTCATCTGATAAATAAAGAACATCTACATGTTGTCAGTAAATACAGCAAAAACAAACAATAAGAATCTTTAGATTAACTGTTCACTCTTTACTGTGACTTTGCATAAACATTTTATTAAAGAATTATGGAATGAAATACCAGCATTTATCACCTGTCTGTGATTTGCTAGTCTCACTCAGAGTTTGGCAAACAGCCACTGGCTGAATCTATCCTACTGTCTGATTTTATAAATAAAGTTTTATTGGTATATAGCCAGGCTTATTTGCTTACTCATTGTTTGCGGATCCTTGTATGCTAATGTAGCAGAATTCAGTGGTTGAGACTACTTTCACAGCCTGCAGACCCTAAAGGATTTAGAGACAAGATTTTCTGGGTTTGGTTCCAGACCACTGCAATAAAGGCAGTTGTACAAACTTTTTGGTTTCCAAGAGCATGTAAAAGTTATGTTTATACTGTATTGCAGTCTATAAAGTACACAACAGCATTATGTCTAAAAAACCAATGCTCATATCTTATGTCTGAAAAATACATTTTTTTGGTAAAAAATGTTAACATCATCGGAGCCTTCAGAGAGTCACGGTAGTAACATCAAAAGATCACGAATCACAGATCACCAGAACCAGTATAACAACAACAAAGAAAGTTTGACATATTGTGAAAATTACCAAAATGTGACACAGGAGTATGACGTGAGCAAATACAGTTGGAGAAATAAGAGCCAATAGACCTGCTTGATAATAGGGTTGCCACAAAGCTGCAAATTGAAAACACGAGCAGTCTGAGAAGTGTAGTGAAGTGAATACAATAAAACGAGGTATGCCTGCAGCCCCTGTCCCTTTGCAGAAAAGGTTTGTTGACTTCTGACAGCTTCTGAGCATGGGAGTGGCCTCTTCATCCTCGATGCTGCTCTGACTGATCTGGGCCAAAAAAATATCCCAAGGGGTTTGGTGGTGGCATTTTAACCATATAACAACAACATTTACTGAAAACTTTCCTGCATGCCTGCTAAGTCGCTTCGGTTGTGTCCAACTCTTTGGAGACACTGTGAACTGTAGCCTGCCAAGCTCCTCTGTCCATGGGATTTTTCAGGCAAGAATACTGGATCGAGTTGCCATGCCTTGCTCCAGGGGATCTTCCTGACCCAGGAATCAAACCCGCATCTCTTGCGGCTCCTGCACTGCAGGTGATTCTTTACCACTGAGACGCCAAGGAAGCCCTTGCTGACAGCTTAACTATGAGCCAAAGTGGTCTAACATAAATAATAACACCTAAATCTTGTAATAATGAGACTATTATTACTACAATAACTATTGTAGAGATGAAGCAACTGGAGAGAATTTGTGGCTCAACTCTGATTTCATCAGTGTGTTGAAGCCAGGAATGAACCCTAAGCAATTTAATGCTTACCTGCCTCCTGAGAAATCTGTATGCAGGTCAAGAAGTAACAGTTAGAACTGGACATGGAACAACAGACTGGTTCCAAATCAGGAAAGGAGTACATCAAGGCTGTATATTGTCACCCTGCTTATTTAACTTATATGCAGAGTACATCATGAGAAATGCTGGGCTGGATGAGGCACAAGCTGGAATCAAGAATGCCGGGAGAAATATCAATAACTTCAGATATGCAAATGACATCACTCTTATGGCAGAAAGTGAAGAGAACTAAAGAGTCTCTTGACAAAAGTGAAAGAGCAGAATGAAAAAGTTGGCTTAAAACTCAGCATTCAGAAAACTTAAGATCCTGGTATCCCATCCCATCACTTCATGCCAAACATGGGAAACAATGAAAACAATGAGAGGCTTTATTTTGGGGGGCTCCAAAATCACTGCAGATGGTGACTGCAGCCATGAAATGAAAAGACACTTGCTCCTTGGAAGAAAAGCTGTGTCCAATCTAGACAACATATTAAAAAGCAGAGACATTACCTTGCCAACAAAGGTCCATCTATCTAGTCAGAGCTATGGTTTTTTCCAGTAGTCATATATGGATATGAAAGCTGGACTATAAAGAAAGCTGAACGCTGAAGAATTGATGCTTTTGAAATGTGGTGTTGAAGAAGACTCTTGAGAGTCTCTTGGACAGCAGGGAGATCCAACCAGTCCATCCTAAAGGAAATCAGCCCTGAATATTTATTGAAAGGACTGATGCTTAAGCTGAAGCTCCAATACTTTGGCCACCTGATGCAAAGAACCAACTCACTGGAAAAGACCCTGATGCTGGGAAACATTGAAGGCGGGAGGAGAAGGGGATGACAGAGGATGAGATGGTTGGATGGCATCACAGACGAAACAGTCATGAGTTTGAGTAAGCTCCAGGAGTTGGTGGTGGACAGGAAGGCCTGCTGTGCTTCAGTCTATGGGGTGGCCAAGAGTCAGACATGACTAAGCAGCTGAACTGAACTGAACTGAATTTAATGCTGAACTTTTAAAAAGATAACAGAGAAGTTTGAGTAAAAACTCTATTTTGCATCCTCATGTTTTTCTTACTTTGCATCTTATGACACTTGGAGCTGGGACTAGGCAACAGAAAGACAATGGCAAGTGTTTGTGTGAGAGGATTACACAGGGTGAACTTTGGACTGCTGTGACAGATGACTTAGAACAGTGTGAAGTTCATTCCATCACTTCTAACAGCCCAAGAGGAGTAGTACAGGCTGCGGGATGGCTCTTTTGCACACTGCCCTTCAGAGAATCAGAATTACTTTCATCCGTGGCTTTGCCGTGTCCTGGGGACCGATGTGTGTGCATGGTAGAAGCTGAGTGACAAGTAAGCCTCCAATTCAGTGCACAGGCTTTGAAGGGTTTGCGGGAGCATGCGGCTGCTGTCCCATAGCTCAAACCTACAAGTGGGGACTTCCACTTCCAGTCCCTCTGTGTCCACCTGCCTGCAAAGAAGATCGAAATACTTAAGTTCCAGGTGTGCGGTTAGGTGGCCAGCCACTATCCCATTTTGTGGGAGAGAGATGGATTTAGAGTTGACTAACGGCAATTTTCATAAGAGAAAAAGAGTAAAAATGTTATCCTTTTAAGGTGTTTCAGCAGCATAACTGGTCCATCTGACTGTTGGTTCAGTTGTTCCTGAGTGGGAAAACATTTATGATAGTTAATGAGGGGCAGAAAAAGCAAATAGACTCGAGTTTTCACTGAAAGAGGATCAGAATGTGGAGATCTTTCCTGGAGTCATCTCCCTAAGAACATTCTTGAATTAGCCATTGGCTGTTTTATGATTTTCAAAGCTCCATTATTCTAATCTTTTTTTCCATCTCTCTATGATCTCAATTTTTTTCAAAATACTTAACAGTATTAGACTATAGTAATGTGAAGTATACAATATGCATTTTTAGCAAGTTCTTATCAATATATTTATAGTCCTCATATCTGTTTACTAAAATTATATTAAGTGCTATTTATAGTTTATATTTCTTGAGTGTGTGTGTGCTCAATCGTATCCAACTCTCTGAGACCCCCTGGACTGTAACCCACCAAGTTCCTCTGTATACGGGATTTGCCAGACAAGAATACTGGAGTGGGTTGTCATTTCCTTCTCCAGGGGATCTTCCTGACCCAGGGATTGAACCCACATCTCTTGAGTTTCTTGCACTGGTAGGTGGATTCTTTACCACTACTAGCGTCACCTGATGTGTCAGGAATTTTTAAGATAGTGAATGGTGACTTTTCTTCATATATTTGATCTAATTTTTATTGTATTATATTTTAATTCTTACTGTGCATTTGTGAAATGGATTATTAGAACTCTTAAGTAGCTGGGAGCTGAAAAAGCATGAAAAAGTTTCTCTGAGATCAAAACAGAAATGAGGTGAGTCATGAAAGGAAAATAAAACTAGGAACTAAATATATTTGCCATATAAACAAACACACATACATATTCTAAGGGAAATTAAGAAGCTCTATAGTAATGAATATCACAGATTACAAGTGACTTTGTGTCTGAATTTCATTTTCCTCTGATTAAAGTGACATTTTCCTTTGCCTAAATAAGCTTAAGCTGAAACTGTCTATGTGAAGTCATCTAACTATAGATCTCTCCTCCAAAGCAGTTGAAGTTGCTTGATTATCTTGGTTTTCCAGTCATTGTGTGTGTGAACGTGCTCACTCGCATATGATTTTTTATGACCCCAAGGACTGTAGCCTACCAGGCTCCTCTGTCCATGGGATTTTCCAGGCAAGAGTACTGGAGTGGGTTACCATTTCCTTCTCCAGGGGATCTTCCCAGTGTTACATGTCTCCAGCTTACCTCTGTAGACTCTTGGAGAAGTCAGTGAAAATTAACGTGTGTGAGCTGATACTCTTTCTTTTCCTCCTTTGATGTATTGATATATAGATACTCACAATGTAGCATCTCTTGGACACTTTATTTTTAATTGGGGTGAATCCGATGGTAAAAATCTGCCTGGAATGCAGGAGACCCAGGTTCAGTCCCTGGGTCAGGAAGATCCCCTGGAGAAGGAAATGGCAACTACTCCAGTATTCTTGCCTGGAAAAATCCCATGGACAGAGGAGCCGGGTGGGCTATAGTCCATAGGGTCCCAAGAGTCAGACACAATTTAGCAACTAAACCACCACTACTATAGAAGCTTTACAATGTTGTACAACAAAGTAAACCAGCCATATATGTGTATACACACACACACACACACACACACACACACATTTCCCACCTTTTTAGCCCTCTTCCCATCCCATCTCATCCCTCTATGTCACCGCAGAGCACCCAGAGCACTGAACAGAGCTCTCTGTGCTATACAGCAGGTTCCCACTAGCTATCTGTTTTACTCATGGTAGTACGTATACATCAATCCAATCTCCAAACTTATCCCGCCCCCTTGCATCCCATTGGCATGCCCACAGCTCCGTTCTCAAAGTCTGATCCCTTTGACTTTGGAAAGCAAGACTTCTGTTGGGGAAGCCCTGAGGCATGCCTCCTTGCAAAGCAACCTCTGCTTTGGTTTGTTTCCTTGTTTTCTGACAGTGGGAACTATGTGCACTGTTTCAGGTTTCTGTGATGTCTGGAAACTTCCTAGGCCAGGATCAGAGTTGATCAAGTTTTGCAACAGAGAAAGAGGCTCACAGGTACTCATGAAAAGACTGGCTTGCCTAGGATGTAAGGAGCATTGGGGTGGAGACGTGAGAGAGATATACTCCCCCGCCCAGGCTTCCTCACTGCTCAGGCAGGAAAGAGCAAGGTACAGAAGTCTTGCAACTGTCTTAAGGATTCAGTGAAATGATCCATGAAAAGGGCTTTGTCGTTTGGCTCAGAATAAGCAATGTATCCATTCATCATTGCTTTATAGAATTAGGTTGCTTCTTCCTGCTCCAGGTCTTAGCCCTTGAAGTCAGTCCTAACTTGTATTTGTGTAGAGCAGCAACAATCATGCTTGGTCTTCACTGGTGGCTCAAACAGTAAAAGAATCCTTCTGCAATGCAGGAGACCTGGGTTCGATTCCTGAGTCGGGAAGATCCCCTGGAGAAGGGAATGGCAGCCCACTCCAGTATTCTTGCCTGGAGAATCCCATGGACAGAGGAGCCTGGCAGGCTACAGAACATGGGGTCACAAAGAGTTACACACAACTGGGCTACTGATACACTTCTTTTCACAATCGTGCTTATTTCATAGGTTACATCCAAAACTTAAATATTATTGCTATAACATATTTCACCCTTGATAGGTTACAGATATTTTTACTCCCACCAGTCTCCACTGTTTTAATATATTATTTCTAAATTTTTGGTTTTAGTGCGTTTGATTTCTGAAAAAAGAAAGCATACCTTTCTGGTTTTGCATTTGACTTCTGGTTATTATTGTTTGTGTGTGTTCTCATCACCTGCTAGAATTTCTTCAGCCCACCAGAATCTTCCCAAAGCATCTCCTAAAGGTCTCACTTCCTAAATACCATCATGTGGGGCATCAGGATTTCAAAATATGAATCTGGGACATGCAGGCATTCAGACCATAGCAAAATCCTTACTCTGCTGTTGGAAATATAAAGTCTTAGTTGCACTAATATACTAAAAAAAAAAAAAAAACCACCTAAATCGATGCTTTTCTAAATGTTTACATGCTATAACTTTTGACATCTGCTTCCTTCACATTTGTAGTTTTGTCATTTTAAAGATAATTTTTTTCATTTATTTATTTTTGGCTGTGCTGGGTCTTGGCTAGTTTGCATAGGCTTTCTCTAGCTGCAGCGAGCAGGGACCACTTTCTAATAGTGGTGTGCAGGCGTCTCATTGTGGTGGCTTTTTGCTGGGCCACGGGCTCTAGGCATGGGCTTCAGTAAATGTGGCCAGGGGCTTGGTTGCTCCAAAGCATGTGGAATCTTCCTGGAAGAGGGCCATGTCCCTTCCATTGGCAGGTGGATTCCTACCCACTGTGTCACCAAGGAAGTCTGTTTCACCACTTTTAAAGTGTACCCTTAGTATCTGAACCTCTTTTTATATTGTTTTGTATTTTTTAAGGAAAATAGCAAAGAACCATCTGAATAAACCTAATATTAAACTGTTCCTGAAAATCACATGGAGAAAAATGTGAGCCATGTAGGTCTCAAGAAGAGTTGGAACTTTTAAAAGTATCTATTTATTTGTTTCATTTTGGGCCACAGGAAGCAATGTTGCTAACAGAGAATCCATATGGTTGATGACAAAACACATAAACAGAAAGTGGAGCCATCCTGTTGGCTCAAACCCTTGCTGTATCCACCACTTATGCTTTTCTGGGGTTTTGTTTATTCAATCATTAAATGATGGTTGCATTACTATTTCCTCAAAAATCCTTGTGCAAATTAAATAAATTAATATAAACAAGGTACTTCGAGTTGTTATAGTAAGCACTCAGCAATGTTAACATATTACCCATCATTAAAATAAAATATAAAATTAGATAATGATATTTGGACATTGAGAAAAATGAAAATTATGATCTGAAATGAATACTTGAAGTGACAGAAAAAAGCCAACGATATTATTGGAATCACTTTGCTTTTTTAACACTTAACAGAGATTTTATGTCTTTCATTCCTTGCCCAGACAAGAAAATCAGTCTTCAGCTTAGTAGTTTCCTTCTCTCCTTAAATAAATATATTTGATGAAATTAAGTGATAAAAAACAAGTGAAATTCCACTTGAGTCTGTTGTTAAAATTATTTCTCTAAACAAAAAAATCCCAAAGAAATTCATAAGTGTAATAACTTTCTCTCTACGTAAATACTGAAACTTTCTGCTCGGTTTAAAATATAATTATTTTCAGGAAGTAAAAATTCTGCTTTGTTTTAACACACAGCATTTTGATAGTATTATTTTATCTCCAGAACACATAAGTGCACTGTCCAGAATGAAAAAGAGAAATACATACTGTGAGTAGACATATTGGTATAAAAGGTCACACTGATGGACCATGTATTCAATACTGAAAACAAGTGAGTTGTAACAACCTCTAGTCTTGGAAGTGTGAGCACTAAGGGAAAACGCAATGGAATTGGAGAAAAGGAGGTCACGCCCAAGAGCAAAGGACAAAGGTCACCAGGGGACAACGGGAGGGATTTTCAAGACGCATACAATTCTGTCAATTTGATTTTCCTTCATTATGCATTCATTTTGGATGAACAAAATATTTATTCTGAGAGGACATGAGAAACAGAATATGAATGAATGTATTGTGTCCATTGGGCTTCCTGGTGGTTCAGCAGTAAAGAGTCCGCCTGCCAGTGCAGGAGACAAGGCTCAATCCCTGTGTCAAGAAGATGCTCCCTGGAGGAGGCAGTGGCAACCCACTCCAGTACTCTTCTTTTTTTTTAATATAAATTTATTTATTTTAATTGGAGGCTAATTCCTTTACAATATCGTATTTGTTTTGCTATACATCAACATGAATCCCCCACGGGTGTACACGTGTTCCCCATCCTGAGCTCCTGAACCCCCCTCCCACCTCCCTCCCCATACCATCCCTCTGGGTCATCCCAGTGCACCAGCCCCAAGCATCCTGTATCATGCATGTAACCTGGACTGGTGATTCGCTTCACATATGATATTATACATGTTTCAGTCCACTCCAGTATTCTTGCCTGGAGAATCCCATGGACAGAGGAGTCTGGCAGGCTGCAATCCATGGGGTCACAAGGAGTCGGACATGACTTAGCAACTAAAACAACAAATTGTATCCATTATACAAAACATTTGATAATTCGCCAGAGCGACAGTTGTTCATTCTTTCTGAAAATATTGAAACTATATTAAGCTATTCATAAAAGTCATTTTTCTTGTTTAAGTTCTCAGTTCTTATCTAGAAAATACAGACTTGAGAGTGAAAGACTTAACACGATAAACGACATCATTTGAATGCAACTCCAGTTTATTACTATATAGTATGAAAAAAAAAACAAAGCTTAATGCTAAAATATAGATACTCCAGTGAAATAAAAGAAAAATATATTTTATATGTATGAAAAACAATATTTACTTAATAAAACCCTGGAGTGGAGTAAGTGTGAAAATTGTAATACAGGCCATTGAAGAGAGTAAGTTTTGAATACAGAAAGCATACTGAGTATAGAAACATTCAGCATATAGATAGATTTTCTTGAAAGACTGACATGTAAAGCTATATGCATGTGTGTATATGAACTTTATCATTGATTTACTTATTTCTCCACATTTCTCAAGTTCTTCTCACATCCTTTCTATTCCATCATTTTCACGTTTTAGATAATACAAGTCACTTTGCATTGCTTTAAATGAGAGAAATAAAAAGGAAATAATAAAAACATAATCTCAGTAAGTATCACTGGAACACATACTTTTCTTACAGTCCTAAAAGAATCTCTGTCTCATTCAAAGCATCCACCACAATTACTCACTAATTTAATGCTAAATGAATTTAGTAGCTATGCTTTCAGACCAGAGCAACTTTGCACATATTATGTCCAGATTACATTTTCTTTCTAAACTGCACAAAAGAGTTCTTTAAAATAAATAATGAAATATTATTTTAAAGATAGATGGTACAAATAACAACTTTGCATAAATTCAAATTGTAAAGAATATATTATCTCATTACTATTGCCCAAATTATCATTTCTTTAAGCATTTAGCACTTTATTAGATTTTAAGAATATATTTGCTGCATGATAAATTGCTTCACAACCTGGCAGTTTAAACATTCATTTTATTTTACTCATGCTTTTGTGTACTAGATATTTATGTAGAAGGTATTTGTGTACAAGGTATTTGTGTACTAGGTATCTGGGCAGTTCCATTTGGCTGACTCATACAGCTGTGGTCGGAGGTCATCCTGGATAGCAGCGATCTGAAGGTTTGGTTTGTCTAGATGTTCAGGAATGGCTCATTCCAGTGCAGGCGGTTGGTGTTGGGTGGGCTATTAACCAGATCACCTGCATATGGCTTGTCCAACATGGCAGTGTGGGAGATACTGTCCTTTGACCGTCTTTGAAAGACTGATCTGCCAACTTAAGTTCCTATTGTGTGTGTATATATTTAGTCACCCAGAGGTGTCTGACTCTGCAACTCCATAGACTATAGCCCACTAGGCTCCTCTCTCCATGGGATTTTTCAGACAAGAACACTAAAGTGGGTTGCTGTTTCAGCCTCCAGAAGTTCCTATTGACATGTATTTAATATTATCACCTTAAACCATTTCTAATTTATTAACATTGAAAGATAAATGACATGATTCACACTTTCTTAGCTCTGAGAACTCTGAATACCCTGCTTTGTTTCAATCTCTTGACTGCTACAGTGATTAGCCAGTTCACTTTTAACATGACCGTGATTTTTTCCCACATAGCTAATAACGTGGACTACTTTTGTATCTTTCTATCTCTGCCTGAAACTTGAACCTAACAGCAAATACATGTAATTGTCAACATAAATGCAGATGATTAGTTTTCCTGTAAAACAATGACTTAGTTATCAATATTGCAAAGGACAGAAAGGATTTATATTTAATTTAGATAAGTGAGTTCTTTTAGAGGAGTTTTGGGATAAGAGTGAATGGGGCAAATGTTATCTAGTCTCTCCTATAATGTATATTGTTCTTATTTAAAAAGACTACAAAGTAAATATGACAAAATGTCAACCATTGGAAATTCCAGGCTATGAGAACACGTTTTAGTTCAGTTACTCTCTCTGCTTGCATGTATTTTCAAAAATTCTCAATATAACACACAGTACTTGCATTATAATAGTAATAACTGTGTAATATTTTTTCTTTAACACATACAGTTTCACTTTTTAAATACAAGGCATAATTTAAAATCTATCTTATTTTCATTTTGTTTTTTAAATAAATATGGTTTGTTTTAAATTAATATCTCCACATATTAGAAATATAATTGCCACAATTAAAATAATAGGTACTACATTTAAATTTTAATTCTTTAAAACTATGATACATATAGTTCATAGGCCATTTCTATCAAAATCACTGCAAGTAGAATAATATTTTTCCACTTTTATCATTTCAACCTTAGCAGTCATGGCTCCTTGAGTTTGAGTACATTCTTTCCCTCTAATCTGTGAGACTTCCAGAATCAGAAGAGAGTGAGACTAATGACAAAGATGAGACTCGTGCCTGGAAAGCACTGATAATGCTCTATGTGCATTAATGACATCCATGTAACTGAACACCGTGCGACTTAAATGGATCTTAGAACCATACAACTGTAGCAAGCAATTTCCTATTTTTCTGCCCTGTGGAATGGTACTTCTTAGTGGTGTTTACCTCCTAGGAGCTTCTGAAATCAATATGCATGGAAAAGCAGATTATTTTTAATAGGGTCACTTTATTTAGTTTAAGAGCTAAAGTGTTATCCTAACTGAATACTGATTTATTCTCAAATATATAAATACAAATAACTTCCTCTAGAGGGGTCATTTTGATCGATTTGGAGTCTGCCATGGGCTCTTTTTGTAGAGGTAATAGAATAATGCTGAAAAGTGCTGTGAGCCAAGAATTTTAACTGAGTTAATGCTGGCTAGTTCTCCAGAACCTGGAGGAAAACAGAAAATGACCTAGAAAGACACAGTAAAGTGGAGTTTAATTCCACAAATGGTGTAGTTTATTAAAATGTTTGTAGCTCTACTTAGGATATGGCCAGAAATATTTTAGTTTTTAAACATGAATGTGCTCAATCATGTCTGGTTCTTTGTGACCCCCTGGACCATAACCCACCAGGGTCCTCTGTCCATGAAATTTTCCAGTCAAGAATATGGGAATGGGTTGTCATCTCAGGGGATCTTCCTAACCCAGCGATAAAAGCTGCATCTCCTGCATTGGCAGGCAGATTCTTTACCATTGAGTCACTAGTTCAGATCAGTTCAGTCACTCAGTTGTGTCCAACTCTTTGCAACCCAATGGACTGCAGCACGCCAGGCTTCACTGTCCATCACCAACTCCCAGAGCTTGCTCAAATTCATGTCATCAAGTCGGTGATGACATCCAACCATCTCACCCTCTGTCGTGTCCTTCTCCTCCCGCCTTCAATCTTTCCCAGCATCAGGGTCTTTTCCAAGGAGTCAGTTCTTCACATCAGGTAGCCAAAGGATTGGAGTTTTCAGCATAAGTCTTTCCAATGAACACCCAGGAACTGATCTCCTTTTAGGATGGACTAGTTGGATCTCCTTGAAGTCCAAAGGACTCTCAAGAGTTTTCTCTAACACCATAGTTCAAAAGCATCAATTCTTCAGTGCTCAGCTTTCTTTGTATTCCAACTCTCACATCCATACATGGCTACTGGAAAAACCATAGCTTTGACTAGATGGACCTTTGTTAGCAAAGTAATGTCTCTGGTTTTTAATATGCTGTCTCAGTTGGTCATAGCTTTTCTTCCAAGGAGCAAGAGTCTTTTAATTTCATGGCTGCAGTCACCATCTGCAGTGATTTTGGAGCCACTAGGGAAGGCTTTACATTTGAATACTAAACCTTTTTTTTTTTTTTCTTTTTTTTTGGTAATTGACATATTTTCTTTTTAAAACAAAATTATTTTGCCTTATTTTACTTTACAATACTGTATTGGTTTTGCCATACATTAACATGAATCTGCCATGGGTGTACACATGTTCCCAATCCTGAATCCCCCTCCCACCTCCATCTCCATACCATTTTTTGATGTGAAAGAAACATCTATCACTTCTTATAATCCATTGTCCCATACAAAGTTACCTGCTGCAAAGATGGCCCAGTTAAGTCTGAGATTTTATTCTTTAGGGAAGAGGAGAAAATGCTGGTAGGAAATTACCTAGGGTGAGCCAAGTAAAAGAAATGGCATGAAAAGAGGCACTAAGACAGAAAGAACTTCATTGGAACACATTCATGAGTGAAAAGAATAGTGATTAACAGCATCTGTAAATAAGCACACACATAATCCTCTACCGAAGTTTATGCATCCTATCGTATAGGGGTGCAATAATTTTCTTAAAGTGCCTTGTTTTGACCAGTCAATTTTGCTACATGGCTAATAAAATGTGTGTACTAAACATATACATTGAGTTTACTGCTGCCATCAAATAAAACCCAGAGCAAATTTAATTGGATATATTTCTAATGACATGCATAATTGTCTTTCTGCAACACTCTAATTAACATCAGTATAAGTGAAATGCCATTTCCAAATAACACTAATTACAGTCATTTAGGTGAAAGACCCAATCACATATTTAATCCTATGATGTCTCTAATAGCCATTTTCACTGAGAACCTTTGCTTCTCCTCAGTATTCTTGTGAGGTAAAGCAGACATTGGCAGCCACAGCGGGGTTTTACTTTTGAGAGGCAGATTAATGTAATGTTTTACTCTGAATTTCTGTATGCTCATTTCATATGACTGTTGTCTCCAGAAGTTGTCATATCTCGAAAGGTTCATTATATCTTCCTGTCCACTTATCAGAGTGAAGTTGTAGTGGAGAAAGGGGGCAGATTTAGAAAGAGGGAATAAATGGGTTCTTAGGGGGGCGCTAGTAGTGAAGAACCCACTTGCCAATGTAAGAGACACAAGAGACATGGGTTCAGTCTCTGGGTTGGGAAGAACTTCTGGAGGAGGGCATTGCAACCCACTCCAGTATTCTTGCCTGGAGAATCCCATGGACAGAGGAGCCTGGAGGGCTACAGTCCACAGGGTCACAGGAGTCAGACACGACTGAAGTGACTTAGCACAGCACACGTGCAATAAATGGATAGAACTCAGTCTTCACATCCTGCTCTCTTACTGTTCACCTTCCTTCATTCCTGGTCCTTATAAAATGTCTGCTTCAGGCACAGGATAATAACAGGACCCTTTCTTAAAGCTGTCTGCACTACTTGTACCTGGCTTGAAATGTCAGCTGACTATGTGTGTGGGATCTTCCCAACCCAGGGATCGAACCCAGGTCTCCCATATTGCAGGGAGATTCTTTACCAGCTGAGCCACAAGGGAAGTCCAAGAATACTAGAGTGGTTAGCCTATTCCTTCTCCAGAGGATCTTCCCAACCCAGGAATCAAACTGGGGTTCCCTGCATCATAGGTGGATTCCTTACCAACAGAGCTATCAGGGAATCCCATATCACTCCCTAATTAGAGATAAAATCCATAATCTGCAAATTTCTCAAAAAGTTAATAAATTATAAAATAAGCTTAATTTACTACTTAATTTGACAAAATCAGATGTCTTCTTGCCAGGCGGAGAGCATTAAGAAGCCATAAATCACTATGACTGAAGGGTGGGAGATTTTGCCTTTGAGGAATAAAGGGAGCAAAAAGAGACCTAAATAAAAATTACCTATCCTATTGTGGTTACTAAACTCATTAAAAAGTTTCTGTTTGTCATTATATGGATACAGGTACCTGGTTGTGTAGACAGAAAATCATCTTTTAAATTAATTTATTGTTTATTGAAGGATAATGGCTCTGCAGAATTTTGCTGTTTTCTGTCAAACCTCAACATGAATCAGCCATAGATATACATGTATCCCCTCCCTTTTGAAACTCCCTCCCAGCTCCCTCTCATCCCACCCCACTAGGTTGATACAGAGCCCCTGTTTAAATCAGTTTTAAATTATTTCTTGGCCATATAAAATTTTAAATACTGTTTGAAATATTCTGTATGGGCTCCAAATCTTTGACATTCTGATTGTATTGTATCCAGTTGATTTAATGAACAACCAATACACACCAGGCACTATGCGTTTATGTGTGTTTTTTTTTTTTTTCACAAATCTCTTTTACTCATGATTTTACTCATGACTACAATTGCTATATTTCAGTGTTTTAGGTAATCATAAGTGGTTGTTCCATGTTAGTACTGTGTTTGCACTTGCCATCTTGAACAACTTTCTATTGTTCCTGGAAACAATAACTACTTTGTTTTTGTGTGTTGTTTCCTGAGTTCTTTCAGCATTTCATTCGTCCAAACGCCTGACAGTGTTGAAAGAATCTAACTTGAAAGAATCAAATTCTCCATCACTCCTCGTTCCGAAATTACGCTCTTCCTCGCGCTTTGCTGTAGACTTGGGCACTGTTGCCATCTTGGAGTCTCCTTTCTCTGTCAGCCAGAGAAGCCCTTACTAGGTGGTATCCCTTTTGTCCCAAATCTTACGTCTTTCTTACTCTTAGACAATGATCTAAGAATAAAAGCATCCTTCTCTGTTGGAATCAAAATGGCTACATGTGAAATAATTTTATTGGAAAAATTTCTATTTGAAATTGCCATTATTCTATTCTTCCTCCAACACATGAAAATATACTTCATTTCATAAATGGGCTGGAGATTTTACAGTGCTAAGGATAATGTCCCGATATGCCCACCTGTTCCCCAAGCTTCCAGAAAACATGTCAGTATGTTCTAATGTGATGTAAAGTCCCTCAGTCATGTCCAACCCTTTGTGACACTATGGACTATAGCTCGCCAGGCTCTTCTGACTATGGGATTCTCCAGGCAAGAATACTGGAGTGGGCAGCCATTCCCTTCTTTCAGGGGATCTTCCTGACCCAGGGATCAAACCTGGGTCTCCTTCATTGCAGGTGAATTCTTTACCGTCTAATCCACCAGGATTCTATGTAATGGAAACACTTATATAAATTAAGACTAGAAGTTCCAAACATCTTATGTTTTATGTGTAGTTAGGTTATAATATGATGTAAGTTGATAAATCATAGTAGAAAATTCTTTGGAATCTCAATGATATGTCCCAACTCCTTATTTTCTAAAAAAAAGGAAGCATAAAAATGTAATATTTAGGGTAAAAATTACATATATCAATGTATAACATAGTTACAAAATCCAATATTTAACGTACAACTCAGGATAAGGAGTTCTTTATGAGTTTGACAGGTAAGACACACATTCTAAGCCAACTTGGACTGAATTGAGCTCAGCTTTTGAAGAATATTTACCATTGAAGTTAGAAATTATTTGAAAAATGAAAGTGCTAAATATATGTAGAATTCTAAACTAGCTAGAACTGACATCCCCAAAGTCTGCCAAGATCTTCAGATTTCTAAATCATAAGAAGCTAAATATATGCAGTTGCATCTTATGGGTACAAATGTAAAATGCCTCTTGCTAATAAATCACTATTCATTAATGTGGTAGTTCAGTTCAGATCAGTTCAGCCACTCAGTTGTGTCTGACTCTTTGTGACACCATGAATCACAGCACGCCAGGCCTCCTTTGTCCATCACCATCTCCCGGAATTCACTCAAACTTACATCCATCGAGTTGGTGATGTCATCCAGCCATCTCATCCTCTGTCGTCCCCTTTTTCTCCTGCCCCCAATCCCTTCCAGCATCAGAGTCTTTTCCAGTGAGTCAACTCTTCTCATGAGGTGGCCAAAGTATTGGAGTTTCAGCTTTAGCATCATTCCTTCCAAAGAACACCCAGGACTGATCTCCTAAAGAATGGACTGGTTGGATCTCCTTGCAGTCCAAGGGACTCTCAAGAGTCTTCTGCAACACCACAGTTCAAAAGCATCAATTCTTCAGTGCTCAGCTTTCTTCACAGTCCAACTCTCACATCCATACATGACCACAGGAAAAACCATAGCCTTGACTAGATGGATCTTTGTTGGCAAAGTAATGTCTCTGCTTTTGAATATGCTATCTAGGTTGGTCATAACTTTTCTTCCAAGGAGTAAGCATCTTTTAATTTCATGGCTGCAGTCACCATTTGCAGTGATTTTGGAGCCAAAATGAAGTCTGGCACAGTTCCACTGTTTCCCCATCTATTTCCCATGAAGAAGATATAGCACCTATTCATAACTCTGATGAGAGATCCAACCTCAGGCAGCTTTCTTTTTTCAGTATTTTTACTTTTTATTTCTACCCTCATTTTAGAATATCTCATACAATTGATTTACATGTCTATTGTTGTTTAGTAGCTAAATCATGTCCAATTTTTTAACGACTCCATGGACTGTAGCCTGTCAGGCTCTTCTGTCTATGGGATTTGCCAGGTGAGAATACTAGAGTGGGTTGCCATTTCCTTCTCCAGGGTATCTTCCTGACCCAAGGATCAAAGCTATGCTTCCTGCATTGGCAGGGGGATTCTTTACCACTCAGCCGCCAGGGAAGCCCTTATGTATCTATACATATCCTACATATTCATGTAACAAAGAAGAAAATCATTCTATTCCTGTATGAGGCACTGCTGTCTGGCATGATATCTAGGCCAGAGTAGTTACTTGGGAAAAGGTAGTTGAGAGACTCTGTCCATGAGATTTTATGCTTCAGGAAGACAAATAAGTAGAATCATCAGCTCTCTGAAATTTCTTAGTTATTTTGTAAGAGGAGCTGTGTGACGTCTCCTGCTAGGATGTGTACATCATCAGTATTTCTTCATGTTTTCCAAGACACTGTCTGCTTCTCTAAGAGTGAGATTTATTAAATTTCTGATCACAGTGGGGAACTCAGGGAACACAGTCAGCTTCCATGTAAATCTTCAGCCTCTGAAGGGTATAAGAGGCTCTCAGATGGGACTGGAGTTTTCCTGAGACATATATTTCATTCATATACCAAAGGTTTACAAACAGAGGCAAATTGTGTTGTTTGTAAGTACAAGAGAAATTCAAAATTCGATTGAATTTTTCTGACTGTCTTCCTGTTGGCCAGTGCTTTCATTCTTCTGCTATGTTGAATCTTTAGCCTTTATTGGAGCCTGTGTGAGCGCACAGGAATAATTGTTGCAACTAGAGTAGTTGGCAGGATTATTGAAACAACTCCAGATTTAATTTAAATATGGCCAAGGCTTTGTTTGAGAGGAAGTGAAAAAAGAAAAAGGAGAATGAATCATCTTTAATGCCAGGTTGGCCCCTGAGTCATCCCTGATTTGAGGTTGCCCAAACATTATGGTCATTTATGGAAATGGAAAGTAGAAATAATAAATTCAATATTGGGAAAAATAGCAAAATGTATAAACAAGCTACAAACCAAGGACAAATCACCGATTTGATGGGCTCCTTGGCTGCTTTTAACTATATTAGTGAAAGTCAGAATGGAGCCAGTTATCCAAAGTACTAGGATATGTCTAGTTGAGGATAAATTATGATCCTTGTTCTGAATTAAAATATTGTGATGGGAGATTGAAAAAATATGAGGGTGTGATAAATGTGACTGATTCCACCCCTCATTATACAGAATCCTACAGAGATTAGAGATTCTGAACAGGTGACTCTTGAGAGGAGGGTTATTTTGTCAAGGAATTGACTCATTTTGTGGACAGATACAAACAGCTCCCAGAAGATTCCTGTTACGATGAATTGTTCACATTATTAAGTGAGGCAAATCTCACGAGCTCTGCTCATAACCTCAAGGAGGGGAAAGTTCCAGTTAACACAGGATTCTCAGTAGGAAACTACATTCATCACCATGTGTGTGATGGATGAATCCTTCAATCTTATCCCTAATTTTTCAATCTGTATTCAAGACGGAGTTAGAATAAAGCATAGGAAGAAAGAAAACTGCTTTATTCTTCCAAAATACGTAAATACGCTCAGAGCATAAGCAGTATTAGCCAGTTTGGATTGGTTGTATCAGTGATTCTCAAATGGGGCTGACTTTGCTCCCCAGAGATATATGGCAAGATCTGCAGAGTGATGGTAAACAGTTTTTAAGTTGTCAAGTGCCATTCCATGCAAAATTTCCATTCAAAACAGGTCTTAATGACCCCGATAAACATGACGGTATGGTCACTTACTTAAAGGCAGCCATCCTGCGGTGTGAAGTCAAGTAGGTCTGAGGAAGCATCACTGTGAACAAAGCCAGCGGAGGTGACCGAATTCCAGCTGAGCTATTGCAAATCCTAAAAGATGATGATGTTAAATGTTAAATATGGCAGCAAATTTGGAAAGCTCAGCAGTGGCCACAGAACTGGAAAAGGTCAAGTTTCATTCCAATTCCAAGGGAAGGTAATGCCAAGCAATGTTCAAACTATGGCACAATTGTGTTAATCTTGCATGCTAGTAAAGTAACGCTCAAAATCCTTTAATCAAGGTTTCAGTATGAACCAAGAATTTCCAAATGTACAAGCTGGATTTAGAAAAGTCAGAGGAACCAGAGATCAAATTGCCAAAATCCATCAGATCATAGAAAAAGCAGAGGAATTGCAAAAAACTATTTATTTACTTCTGTTTCATTGACTATGCTAAAGTCTTTGACTTTGTGGATCACAACAAATCGAGAAAATTCTAAAGGAGATGGAAATAACAGACCACCTTACCTGTCCCCTGAGAAACCTGTATGCAAGACAAGAAGCAACAGTTAGAATCTGACAAGGAACAATGACTGGTTCCAAATTGGGAAAGGAGTACATGAAAGCTGTATAGGATACTTAGGGCTGGTGCACTGGGATGAACCAGAGGGATGGTATGGGGAGGGAGATGGGAGGGGGGTTCAGGATGGGGAACACATGTACACCCATGGGGCAGATTCATGTTGATGTATGGCAAAACCAATACAATATTGCAAAGTAATTAGACTCCAATTAAAATAAATAAATTTAAATTTTAAAAAGCTGTATATTGTCACCCTGCTTATTTAATTGATATGCAAAGTGTGTTAGTCACTCAGTTGTTTCCAATTCTTAGAGGCCCCATGGATTGTAGCCCAGCAGGCTCCTCTATCCATGGAATTTTCCAAGCAAGACTACTGGAGTGGGTTGCCATACATGCAGAGTACATCATGCAAAATGCCGGCTGGAAGACCCACGAGCTTGAATTGTGATTACCAGGAGAAATATCAATAATATCATCAGAAATGCAGATGATACCACTCTAATGGCAGAAAGTGAAGAAGAACTAAACAGCCTCTTGTGAGGATGAAAGAGGAGAGTGAAAAAACTGGTTTAAAACATTCAAAAAACTAAGATCATGGCATCCAGTCCTATCACTTTATGACAAGTAGATGGGGGAAAAGTGGAAGGACTGAAAGACTTTATTTTCTTGGGCTCCAAAATTACTGTATGTGGTGACTGTAACCATGACATTAAAAGATGCTTGCTCCTTGGAAGAAAAGCTATGACAAACCTAGACAGTGTATTAAAAAGCAAAGACATCACTTTGCTGACAAGGTGATAGTCAAAGCTATGGTTTTTCCAGTAGTCATGAATAGATGTGAGAGCTGGACCATAAAGAAGGCTGAGCATGGAAGAAGTGATGCTTTTGAACTGTGTTGTTGGAGAAGACTCTTGAGAGTCCCTTGGACTGCAAGGGGATCAAACCAGGCAATATTAAAGGAAAGCAACCCTGAATGTTCATTGGGAAGACTGATGTTGAAGCTGAAACTCCCATTCTTTGGCCACCTGATGTGAAGAGCCAACTCACAGGACAGACCTGACGCTGAGAAAGATTGAAGGCAGGAGGAGAAGGGGACGACAGAGGATGAGATAGTTAGACAGCATCACTGATTCAGTGGACATGCGTTAGAGCAAACTCTACCAGACAGCAAAGGACAGAGAAGCATGAAGTACTACTGTTCATGGAGTTGCGAAGAATCCGACCTGACTTAGTGACTGAACAACGACAACCATTTTGAGTAATGGGGTGGCTAAGATTTCTCTTAGTATGAGAAATACTACCAGCATTTCTACCAGTATTACTACCAATACTACCCAGTATGATACCAGGTAAGAACCCCAGGCCATTCACATTTGTGTGAAATGTGGCATAGGTGTGTAGAGAATCTTTATTGACATTACTGGATATCAGAGCACAATCTCATTCCTTAAATCTATGATGGAGTTTGAAGAGAAATGGGATGAAATTTGAGGGCTATGATGATTTGACTTCAGAAGTCTTGAAAGAGAAAATATGCCCTAAAGTCAGACTTGTTAAAAGAAAATTATGCATGATTTTTTGAATACTTTGCCCTGAGCTTCTCATTGAAAGCATATAATATCTGTTCGGGGGTCTTTTCCCTCATACTGGGCTTCCCGTGAAGCTCAGGCGGTAAAGCATCCACCTGCAATGCGGGAAACACGGTTTCAGTTCTTGGGTCAGGATGATCCGCTGGAGAAGGAAATGGCTACCTACTCCAGTATTCTTGCCTGGAGAATCCCATGGACAGAGGAGCCTAGCGGGCTACAATCCATGGCATCACAAGAGTCGAACGTGACTTAGCACTATCTTTCTTTCTTTCCCTCATATTAGTCATTGGAAAAACCATTGTCCTCCCATTCTGCTGCTCATGTTCCTTTTCAAATGGTCTTTGTTGAATTTGTTACAACAATGCTTCTGCTTTGTCTTTGGTATTTTAGCCACCAGCCCTGTGGGATCTTAGCTATCAGATCAGGAATTGAACCCCTACCTTCTGCATTTGAAGGTGAGGTCCTAACCATAGACTAATGGGGAAGCCCCTGCTCACATGCCTTTAGTTGAATATTTCTGATGGAATCCTTTACAATGACCAAGAAGCATTTGGTTAGGCAATTTGAAGCAATAATGGTTACCTGGGATGGGATAGCAAGGTTAAGGGGTTTTCTGCTCTTATTCAAGATGCAGGTATGTGCATGCTAAATTGCTTCAGTCATGTCTGACTCTTTGTGACCCCATGGACTGTAGCCCACCAGGCTCCTCTGTCCATGGGATTCTCCAGCAAGAATACTGTAGTGAGGTGCCATTCCCTCCTCCAGGGGATCTTCTTGACCCAGGGATTGAACCCACTTCTCCTGTGGCTTCTGCATTGTGGGCGAATTCTTGACCTCTGAGCCACAGGGGAAGCCCCTACAGAGGGCTACCTGATTTGTTTTACTTACCAGCCCCTTATAGCCTGTAAAAACAGCTGACAGATCTTGGAGCGTAACAGTGGACTATAGATGACTAAACAACAGTGATGCTTCCAAAGAGGTCAACTATACAGAAATGGTGTAACAATCAAGCTTCGTCACAAATTGAAGAATATTGATATGCTATTGAGATCCATTTGGCTAATGCTGTTTTTTGACTCCTACTTCTGAAGAAAGTCAAAGAAAATCTGCATTCGTGTGGTATGGCGAAGACTACACAGTTTACTGTGCCCCCACGGAGATATTTGTCTTCTTTGCCTTTCGGTCATAACTTGGTAAAATGAGAGCACCAGGATTATTTTCATGATATAATGATGCATGTGTTAAGTCAGTCAGTCATGTCCAACTCTTTGCAACCCCACGGACTGTTGGCCACCAGGTTCCTCTGTCCATGGGATTCCCTAGGCAGGAATATTGGAGTGGCTTGGCATTTCCTTCCCCAGGGGATCTTCCTGACCCAGGGATTGAACCCCAGTCTCCCACATTGCAGGCAGATTCTTTACCATTTTGAGTTTCCAGGGCACACATAATAATGGTATCTCAACATAAAATCAAGTTGAATTACAAACGTGGAAAAGCATATGACTATCTGGGGATGGTTGCTTCACTTTGCCAAAATACAAGGTATGCACAGATGGTAAAATTCACAGGAAGAACCCAGACATGAACCACTATTGGGAATATTTCCCAAACAAAACAAATTGGTGTTTCTGCAGGCAAGAAAATGTTAAAAATGAGGTACAGACATGACTGGGTTCCTTTATTTTTTTTAATTCTTTACTGAATTTGTTACAATATTGCTTCTGTTTATGTTTTCCATGTTTTGGCCATGGGGCATGTGGGGTCTTAGCTACCCAACTAGGAATAGAACTTTCACTCCCTGAATTGAAAGACGAAGTCCTAACCCCTGGACTGAACCAGGTTCCTTTATTTCTGAAGAACGTTATCCCAAATTATGGCTTCTACTACCTCCATTCAAGCAATCACATAAAGTATGCTGAATCTGAATGGAGTTAATAGGGCTCTCTTATAGGTTGAACTGTGCCCCTTCATTCCTCAAAAAAAAGGTCTATTGTACTGAAGCGCTAACCCCCAGCAACCTCACCTGGAAATGGAATCCTTGCAGATGTTATTAATTAAGATGCGGTCATATTGAAGTTAGCCAAGCCCTAATCCAATATGACTGGTGTCCTTATAAGATAGGTCATGGGAAAACAGAGACAAAGAAGAGAAAAAACGGTGACGACAGAGGCAGGGAAAGGATTTTGCATCTGCAAGTCTAGGAGTGACGATCATTGCTGGGAAACCACCAGAAGCCAGGAAGAGGAGAGCAAGGTTTCAGAGAGGGGGTGGATCTGAGGGTTTCAGAATTCTAGCCTCCAAAACTATGTGACGATGCATTTATGTCATTTTAAGCCATCCACTCTGGCATTTTGTTGCAGGAACTCTGACAGTAGTACAAGCTCTGAACAGCAGCAGCTCATACTGGAGCTCCATGCTCAGTTGACCTCTTTGGTTTCTCACAATGACATTGTGTAGATGGTGTTATTAGAAATGTCAGTGATCCTCACCTCACCTTTTCAATTAGAAAAAGAAAAGATAAATTTCCTTGATGGGTAGAATTAATAACAGTGTTCTTGAAATATCTGAGGACATAAAATATGCAGTGGTAAACAGTCCACCTGTCAACGCAGCAGATGCAAGAGACAAAGTTTGGATCCCTGGGTCAGGAAGCACACACGGAGGAGGAAATGGCAACCCACACGAGTATTTTCACCTGGAGAATTCCATGGACAGAGGATCCTAGTGGGCTACAGTCCATGGGGTCGCAAAGAGACGTGACTGAGCCTGCATGCATAGGTGCGTGCGCACACAGAAATACTAAAGCATTGACCTGTAACGATTATTTTTCAGTAGGCATTGGATTGGTCATGTGGTCTGAAAAATGAACTCTGAATGGTTAAAGGTTAAAGGACATGTTTGTAGAAAATGCTATGGTGTGGAAGTTGTTATGAACATAGAGGAAAATTTAAGTTGGGCATATGGGGAGGAAATTCTCCTTCTGAATATGGAAAGGTCTGGTTGCAACAAGTAGTGTCCTCATCAGCTCTTTGAAATCAGCATTCTGAGGACGTAAAATGAGCACTAACAGAAAAAGGGAAGCAACATACACGGACAGAAAAAGATCATTTCCTACTGTGTCCCTCAAAAGCTAGAAAATTGACTAAAATTGGTATGCTTCTCGACAGGAATGTCAGACACTAAAATCCATCATGAGACATCCCATAAAAATTGGGACTCATCCATAGTGTGGTCAAGTGGATTACATAGGTCCGTTACCCACAGCTCTGAGTGCATACCCATGAGTTTTCACTGGAATCAAGACTCATTCTGGACCTAATTTGCATCCCCAGAGACAGAAGCAGATGTCTCTAAACCTACTACATGATTAATTCAGAAAATATTTTATTTTGGAATTCCTGTTTAACTATCATCAGCTAAGAAATCTATTTTCCTGCAGGTGCAGGATAACGTTGGCTAAAAAACATCTTATATAAGGAATTGCATATCTTACTGTATACCAAGTAGTGGATTGTTTGAAAGTTGGGAAGAGTTACTAAAATATGTACTTACAAAATTGAGAGTAAGTGTCTAAAGGAATGACTGATGACTGCAGGGATGCATGTCGAAACAGTAAGCATAGAGGCAAAGGAATGTTGTGGTTGCATCTACTATTGAAATATTGTGGGGGAAGTAGGGAAGAAAGGGTAGGGTTATTGTGGAACTTACATAAATTTCTCTACTTTTACAAATATTTCATTTTCTCTGACTGATTTTATAGTTGTTCAGGGACCTGGTTGCATTAATAAGTTCCAGAGAAGGGACTGGTGTTTAATATTATACAATTGCGATACCTTTAAAAATAACTGCCCAAATTCTTCTTACAATCTGAAGCAGTTATTTTCATTCCTCAACTGTCTATGGATGATAACAGTTACAGCTTCTTTCCTACCTGGTGGAGGAGGTCATGATCTAAACATTTAATAATCTAATAATCTAAACCTACTCCTATGGCTGGGAAGGGACCAGGAAGGAAGCATTGGCAAGGACCATATTGGTGACAGTTAACACAAGTTTTACCCCTTGGTTGAAACAGAGGCTTTAGTTAAGTCTCTGTGACACATGGAAAAATGGGAAGTGATCACAAAAACAAAGGACAAGACATAGTTGATGTGAAAGAAAAAAATAAAATTAGTTTGATATCCCCTGAAAAGTTGAGAGCTATATCATCAGGTGCCTAGGGCATAAACTTGTTTATCAACTGAAATCTATATTTGAAGAGAAGGCTCAGGACATGGGTTCCAGTGAAATTAAGAGTCGGTAAATCTGAATTTATCTATGTGATGCACTTTGATGGAGCTAATGATGCCTGTGAGTGAAAGTGTAGAGAAACCCTTTACAGAAGAAACACAGAAACTGTTACCTCCAGAATGATTAAAAAACACTTTAGTTAACAACAAAAGCACTAACAAATGTGCACCAATCAATTCAATGGATAATTTGTAGGGAGTATGTCAGGAGGATAACACAAAGTAGCTTCAGATATAAAATATTGACTCGAGTTACTGAATCGACAGGTAATGACCCAGAATGTGGGCCAGTTTTCCTTGAAAATGTTTACTGGGGAACAGTAACATTACCTAAGTGTGTCGTATGTATTCCTCCCAACAATCTGGAAAAATAGGGATATTTAATCCTATTTTAGAAAGAAGAGGATTGATAAGTCCATAGATCTAGCAGTGTGCCAAAAATCACATAGCTAGCCAGTGAAAGAAGGATAATCAGAAGTCACATTTACCAAAATAAAATGTGTGTGTGAGCACATGTGTGTGTGAGCTCTGTGTTATTAAAATGTTTAAATAGGTAAGAAACTCTGAAACAAGTGATATTTTCCCTTAATTTACTGACTATTTATTATTTACACCCATTTTAAACACTTATTTATCAGGATTAATATAGTTTCTTAACCTCTAGATAGGCTGGATATGAATAGTCACTTTTTAACAAAACAAAATTTAGCACTAAAGCTGCTTTTCTTATTTTTTCCTTCCCTGATGGTTGTCGTTTTACTATTCCTTCAGAATCTCCTAGAGACATAGAAGCATCTGCTGTGCTTTTGGACTGACTTCAGTATCCTTGTAAAGAGCACTTAATTAATTAAAGTGTTTATAGGCAAATATTGACATGAACCTGGTAGAACAAGATATGGAATGAATGAATAGAAATTCTGTCACTCAAAACAGTGGTAGCGTGGCTCGAAAAACCAAAGCTTTCCTTTGAACTGGAAGACAATATTTATCATCTCCTAATAGGAGCTGGGAAATAGCAGCTGGGTTCTTAGGGTACAACAAAAGCAGACAACAGTAACAACAAACACAAACAGCAACAGCAAAGCAGAAACAAAAGATCTCCAACCGCCACCAACCTTACATTCTGCTGAGTAGAACAAGGAAGTGGCATTTTGTGGATCTGACTGAGGATTGTAAGAATCCCAGAGAAGAGGACTGAACCCTGTCCATAAATGGATAAGTTGAATCGTTGTTAAAGTCTTCAAAGAGACAATAGACATATCTTGATCTTAAATTTGAAAGTAGTATGTGCAAAAGTGTGAAAGGAAAAGGACAGGGAAAGGAACTTCATATTTATCGTATACCCTTGGCCAAGCACACATGTTTTGAACAGTAGCCTCATCTGTTGCTTTATGAACCTTGGATATTTTCCCATTTCCTGTGAGATTAAATGCATTTCCTAATATCACGCAACTTATAAACCAATGATTCAGTGTGGGGAGAATGTGGGCAGTGACTGCTTGGGTATTCTGAATGGAAAAATACATACATTCACACACACAGAGTTTTTACAGTTTCAGAGGACTCATGAATTGCCCAAATATCACTATAATCAGATTATGAATTTGCGTTTTGTGTAGAAGGGCTAATAGATCACACTTATAAAGCATCTTACAAGGATGTGGAGAACAACGTTTCTCTGAAAATGTGTAATCTCTGATCAGTTCAGTTCAGTTGCTCAGTCGTGTCTGACTCTTTGCGATCCATGGACTGCAGCACGCCAGGCTTCACTCTCCATCACCAACTCCAGGAGCTTGCTCAGATTCACGTCCATCAAGTCGGTGATGCCATCCAACCATCTCATCCTCTGTTGTCCCAACATCAGGCAATGAGTCAGCTCTTTGCATCAGGTGGCCAAAGCATTGGAGTTTCAGCTTCAACATCATTCCTTCCAATGAATATTCAGGTTTGATCACCTTTAGGATGGACTGGTTGGATCTCCTTGCAGTCCAAGGGACTCTCAAGAGTCTTCTCCAGCAACACTGTTCAAAAGCATCAATTCTTCAGTGCTCAGCTTTCTTTATAGTCCAGCTCTAACATTCATACATGACTACTGGAAAAATCATAGCTTTTACTGCTGCTATTGCTGCTAAGTTGCTTCAGTCGTGTCCGACTCTGTGTGACTCCATAGACGGCAGCCCACCAGGCTCCGCCGTCCCTGGGATTCTCCAGGCAAGAACACTGGAGTGGGTTGCCATTTCCTTCTCCAATGCATGAAAGTGAAAAGTGAAAGGAAAGTCGCTCAGTCGTGTCTGACTCCTAGCGATCCCATGGACTGCAGCCATGGGATTTGCCATAGCTTTCACTAGGTGGACCTTTATTGCTTTTAACAAGCTGTCTAGGTTGGTCATAGCTTTCCTTCCAGGGAGCAAGCGTCTTTGAATTTCATGACTGCACCATCTGTAGTGATTTTGGAGCCCAAATATCTGATACCACATGTTTAATTAATTAAGATGAATTTACTAATTGGCCATCTGGTAAGTAAAATTAGTTGCCTATCTGTGTCTACCTCACCCATTAAGAATAATGTGACCTGTTGTTTGTATATGTAACTGTTTACAACCTATATACTGTATATACCTTGAGACAATTTTATGAATGAGAATTTGTTTTAAAAATCTTGATCTTTTAAAAAATTAATAGCCCATATAGTTTTGAATGGTTTCCAGTTATTCATATTCAATTCATAAAAGGTCACTTATTTAGATCATGAATCAACTGAAATTCATCTTTTAGCCTATGGTAAATGCAGGATATTGGGAAATGCATCTGTTCCTTGCCATGTTTTTTTGTAACTAAACAGTCACAGCTGTGTAGTGGCTCATGCTTCAGCAATTTTTTAGAATGATACAGTTGTCTGGAACCAAATCACTGTGCTATAAATAACGAGGTCAGAAGGCAATATGCTATAGAGTTCGGAGTGCAAAAACTGTATACGATTTAGTCCATCAGTGAGAAAAAGAGCCTGATTCCACCTCTACTAGGAAACTGAGTAGAAATACTGGAGAAGTGTCCCAACAGGAAAAAGATGGGCACTTGTGTGTGGCAGACACTGCTGCTTGCCAGATAATATCTGGTCTCCTCTTTGTTGCTAGTAATAGGACTCCAGTTCTATTGGGGAATCAATGAACCAGATAAACACAGAATTACCATATGACTCAGCAATTACACTGCTGGGTATAAACCCAGAAGAACTGAAAACATGTTCAGATACTTGTACATGAAATGCTAACAGCTTGCAGTAGCCAAATGGTAGAAACAGTCCACATATACATCACCAGATGAGTGGATAAACTAAAGGCAGTACACACACACAATTTAGTATTATTTATCCATAAAAAGAGTGAAATCCTGATATATAGATGAACCTCCAAAACATTATGCTGAGTGAGAGAAGCCATAAAGAAAGCCCATTTACTGTATGATTCTACTTATATGAAATATCCAGGAGAGGTAAGTCTGTAGATACAGAAAGCAGATTAGTAGTTTGTGGGTGTTAGTTGGGGAAGGAGGGTCAGCAGGAAACTAGGTAATAGATAAGATGATGAAAATATTCTGAAACTACATGGAGATCCAGAGTTCTAGCACCTCATTGAGAATGCACTAAACGCCTTTGATTTGTACAATTTTAAATGTTTATTTTATGCGGTGTGAACTTAATCTCAATTTAAAACAAAAAACACTCTGGAAAACAAAGTTTGTCCCAAGGGTTAGGGTGGGAAAAAAAGAAGAATGATTCAAACAAACTACCACATTTTCAGTTTTCCTGTGACTATGTGTGGCCACATGATTAAGTTCTAGACATTAAAATGTCAGTAAAAATGTTATGAGGGATTTCTAAGAAACATTTGGTTACACAGGCATTTTTCAAGTATCATAGTTTATATAATTATATAACATTTTAGAAATATGTGGGTTTTTTCTCTCTTATATCTTACATTTAAACCTATCAAAGGCATCTTCAAGATCAGATCGAGTTGTCTTTGCCAGAGGCATTTTTTTATGCCAGCTATCTCAGATTCCTCAAAATACTATGCCCCTTCTTTCTAAATTGTTTAACATAATGAACACGTTAAATCTGTTTGTGATGTTGTCATCAGATAATTTGTCAAATTTCCAGCCCCACTCACAAAATAACTTACTTTTTGGTATATGTTTGGGATCTCTATACCACTGTCTTTTACTACATTGTGAGCAAGTGTGATCTACAAAGGACTGATACAGTGATTTACCTGGGAATAAATTCTAACTGTAAATTTGGTTCATGTCTTTTTATCTTTTCTACTATGTAACTTCCATAAACATCCTGTTTTTCTTTTAATTTATTCTTTTCTCTGTACTTTCATGTTCTGTTGTAAATCATAGCAATCTACACATAACATATTTACCATTTTAACGATTTGGAAATGTATAATTTTATGGCTTTAAACACAATTAAAGTCTTATGCAACTATTCCCACTATCCATCTCTAGAACCTTTTCATATTCCCCAGCTGAGACTCTACAGCCATTAAATACCAACTCCCTATTCCCTGCTCCTTCCAGGTCTGCAGTAATCACCTTTTTCTTTTCTTCTCTATGACTTTGGCTGATCTAAGAACCACAGAGAAGAATAGTACAGGATTTACCCCTTTGTCAATGGCTTATTTCAGTGACAGTATCAAGGTTCATCCACATTGCAGCATTTGTCACAATTTCCTTCTTTTTAAGGCTGAGTAATATCCTATTATGTATATATATCACATTTGGGGTATCTGTTCATCAACTGATATACAGTTGGGTTGCTCCCACCATTTGGCTGTTGTGAATAATGCAGCTGTGAATGTGGATTTGCAAATGTCTCTTTTAGTCTCTGCATGCGTGCTTAGTCACTCAGTTGTGTTTGACTCTGCAACCCCATGGACTATAGTCTGCCAGGCTCCTCTGTCCATGGGATTCTCCAGGGAAGAATACTGGAGTGGGTTGCCATGCCCTTCTCCACTCTTAGTCTACTTTCTGTTATTTTGGGTATAAACCAGGGAGTGAAATTGCTGGGTCCTATGGAAATTCTATGTTTTAGATTTTTGAGAAGTTGCATACCATTTCAAATTGGTTTCCATTGTGGTCTAATGAATGGCTTCATGTTACATATCAAATCTGCTTTATTATTAAAAATAATGCAAGTGAAAGAATGATATAAAACTTGTAATGATTGGTAAAATTAGACTTGCAGGTGGATATTTTTGAGGAAAAAGGAAAAATATATTTTACGTACAGTTCTGCACAGTATTAAACCTTATTTGAAGTGGGGACACAAGAACCTGCACTTACAATCGATTTGTGTTTGGTATTTTTTTAATGTGTATCATCCTATGTTACATCCTTTCTTCTCTTCTGTTGTTCTTTGTTATACACAGCTTTTATGAAAGCTGGTTTTAACAATGCTTTCAGGAACTGGCAGATGATAACTAGCCAGCAGAAACATAAACACCGTTTGTGCCCTTGAATATGCGGATCTCATTAAATAAGTATGAAATATATTTTATTTCAAGAACACTGAATTGCTTTGGTTATTGAGATATATCAACGCAAATTGGCTTTGCCATTTGATTACTTTGAAAAAGTACCTATTTAGCATCATAGAACTTTGTAATAAACATTGCTTGAGGTAGTGTGCAGTCTTCTATTTCATAATAAAGGATAAAATTGCTTCTGTAAAGCAGCCTCAGATTAACTTTATTTTTCTATGCAAAGTTTTTTTCATTGAAAGTTAAATTAGTTTTATTCTGGAAAAGTCACAGGCTGAGCTGCACAAGGGGTGTAAGAGGGAAAACAATCACTCTTTGATGACTTTCAATTGCTGCTATGATTATTGAATTTGCATTTCAAATTCTTCATATTTTGAATTCTCCATAAATTTGTCAATTCTGCCTTTCAACAAATTTCAATTCTACTGAGATTTTCTAATTTATTGTTTGGAAAGTTTCATGCTATCATCTCTTTAAGTCTTTCCATTTGTTGGTGTATCTATTTAATACTTTTTTCTTTTAATTATTGGTGTATTTTTCTTCATTCTTAAATATATGTGTTGTAGATCTGTTGAGTATTTTTCCTATAGTCTAACTTGATTTATTATAATTTTTATAATTTTTTCTCATTTGAAATTATTTTTGATTTTATACTATGTCTTTCATGCTTTCCATAAAATTCCTTTTAGTATATTTTATAGAATTATGTACCTGTCTTCATCTTAAATTATAAAAATAAAACACCCATGTGTTAGTTTTTATTACTGTTCACAATACCCCATTTTTCTTCCTACTGATGATTGTATCACTCTGTCACATATAGTCAGGGCTGGTTATGTGGTTTCTGTTAACCAATAAAATTGAGAGGTGACACATGTCGCTTCTAGGGAGTAGATGTAGGAGACTTCCCCTGCACTCTTTTTCCTCTGCCTTGGGTACCAGAATGATGCCGCACCGTGTAACCCCAGGGTAGAGACCTAGGATAAGTGGGGAAAAGGCCTAGCCAAACAATGACATACATTGTACACTGAGAGGGGAATTGTTGCTGCTCAGCTTACTAAGGTGCACTGTTGTTTGATATGGCAAAATCAGCTAGTCTCTTGACTGAAGCATCTTACATCATTAAGGGGCTAAGGAAAAAGTCATTCATGTTATTTGAAAAATACATCAATAGAGATAATAATATTCAATTTTAAAACTCCAGGATCTCAGTCTGTAACCCCAGGCTATCCCCCCAGTTTCAGGAAAACATCAGACAAATTCAAATACATCGACATCTCACAGTGCAGCTAACTAATACTCCTCAAAACTGTCAGGCATCAAACACAAAAACAGTTTGAGGAAATGTCACAGGCAACAGGAGCCTCAGGTGACATAAAAACTAAATGTAGTCTGGTATCTTGGATGGGATCCTAGAAAGAAAAAAAAGCAGAAATAAAAACTAAGGAGCTATGAATAAATTACTAACAATAACCAATAATATACTTTTTAAATAACAAAAGATGTCAGGAGTAAAATTTTAAAAAAATGTTCAAATGCTGATCCAATAACTGCTTTATCTTTCTATCAACTGGGTACTTTTAATAGCATTTTCTAAGAAAGGAAATTTACCCCCATGTCTTGAATAGCACCTGGCATATAAGCCAAGCACTAAGTCATTTAAGTAGTGTCCAATTCTTTGCAACCCCATGGACTGCAGCCCACCAGGCTCCTCTGTCCTTGGGATTCTCCAGACAAAAATACTGGAATGGGTTTCCATACCCTCATCCAGGGGATCTTCCTGACCCAGGGATCGAACCCACATCTTTTGTGTCTCCGGCATTGGCAGGCAGGTTCTTTACCACTGAACCACCTGGCACATAGTGATCACTTGATAGATGCATGTGAAATTTTAAGGAATGAAATACACCAGACATTACAGAAGGCTGACACAAAGCCATCCTGAAATTGGACTTTCCCTTTAAAAACTAACAAGATTCAACAACGGAGTCAGCGTAAGAACGGGAAGGATTACTGCAAGTTATCTGTTCATGATCAATTCAATTTAAGGCTTATTTCATAGTGATACCTCAATAGATAAACTAGAGCTATTTCTTATATACTCCTGCTTACTGGATACAATGACCACATTGCTTGTCCTTGACAAGAATTTCTCTATTTTCTATTTTATTTTCACTCCATGTATTTTCAAAGGAACATCTATGCTTCATATCAATCTTAACAATCCACTCATTGAGAATAATGTTTATGACATTTATCTGGAATATAGTATATAATTCTAGAGTGAGCTATTTTTGAGATATTTGTAAACAATTGGACAATAGATATTTATTTGTATTTCTATGCCATGCTGTAAAAAAAAATGAGTAAATGAAATATGCTATCTCTACTACATGGAAGTCTCAAAATAATTGATATTGAAAATATTGTGCTATTAATATGAGATAAACATGAGATAAAATGCAAATTAGCCCAATGTTTAATTCATTGTGACTCTAATTTTCTGTAAACAGAAGATCAAGTAGAAAATGAACTTTATCTGTTTTCTAGTCAGGAGATATAATACTAGAACATCTGGATTTCCATATTCATTTTAGCATGTTGAAGGGGTACCTTCAGTTCAGTTCAGTCGCTCAGTCATGTCCAACTCTTTGTGACCCCATGGACTGCAGCACGCCAGGCTTCCCTGTCCATCACCAGCTCCCAAAGCTTGCACAAATTCATGTTCACTGAGTCAGTGATGCCATCCAACTGTGTCATTCTCTGTCATCCCCTTCTTCTCTTGCCTTCAATCTTTCCCAGCATCAGGGTCTCTTCCAATAAGTCAGTTCTTCGCATCAGGTGGCCAAAGTGTTGGACTTTCAGATACAGCATCAGTCCTCAATGAATATTCAGGACTGATTTCCTTTAGGATGCACTGGTTTGATCTCCTTGCAGGCCAAGGGACTTTCAAGAGTCTCCCCCAACACCACAGTTCAAAAGCATCAATTCTTTGGCACTCAGTTTCTTTATAGTCCAACTCTCACATCCATACATGGCTACTGGAAAAACTATAGCTTTGACTAGATGGACCTTTGATGGCAAAGTAATGTCTCTGCTTTTTAATAAATGCTGTCTAGGTTGGTCATAGCCTTTCTTCCAAGGAGCAAGTACCTTTTAATTTCATGGTTGCAGTCATCAACTGCACTGATTTTGGAGCCTCCCCAAATAAAATCTGTCACTGCTTCCCCATCTTTTTGCCATGAAGTGATGGGCCCAGATAGTTTTTAAGCCAGCTTTTTCACTCTCTTCTTTCACTTTCATCAAGAGGCTCTTTAGTTCTTCTTCTCTTTAGGAATCCATCATTGAAACTTTCAGGAAGTGGGTTTCATATTCCAATATGTTCTCACTGCATATATTTAAGCTGTACCTGGGAGTAATAGAATTCATAATTGTCACATATAGAAATTTTATTCTCTCTTTATTCTTTTCCTTAATTTTGAATGTCCAATGCTGGTAATCAGGTGATATGTATTATTTAAAATGACATTCAGTAAAGTGGAAACAGTGTCAGACTTTATTTTTGGGGGCTCCAAAATCACTGCAGATGGTGACTGCAGCCATGAAATTAAAAGACGCTTACTCCTTGGAAGAAAAGTTATGACCAACCTAGATAGCATATTAAAAAGCAGAGACATTACTTTGCCAACAAAGGTCCATTTAGTCAAGGCTATGATTTTTCCAGTAGTCATGTATGGATGTAAGATTTGAACTGTGAAGAAGGCTGAGTGCCAAAGAATTGATGTTTTTGAACTGTGTTGTTGGAGAAGACTCTTGAGAGTCCCTTGGACTGCAAGGAGATCCAACCAGTCCACTCTAAAGGAGATTAGTCCTGGGTGTTCTTTGGAAGGAATGATGCTAAAGCTGAAACTCCAGTACTTTGGCCACCTCATGTGAAGAGCTGACTCATTGGAAAAGACTCTGATGCTGGGAGGGATTGGGGGCAGGAGGAGAAGGGGACGACAGAGGATGAGATGGCTGGATGGCATCACCAACTCGATGGATGTGAGTCTGAGTGAATTCCGAGAGTTGGTGATGGACAGGAAGGCCTGGCATGCTGCAATTCATGGGACTGCAAAGAGTTGGACACGACTGAGCAACTGAACTGAACTGAACTGAACTGAAGGACTTCCTTGGTGGTGCAGTGGATAAGAATCCGCCTGCCAATGTAGTAACATGGGTTGGACTCCTGGTCAGGATAGATTCCTCATACCGTGGAGTGACTAGTGAGCTCATGTATCACAACTACTGAGCCCAGGCTCACAACTACTCAGCCACGTGCCCTAGAGCCTGTGCTCCCGCGCAAGACAATGAGAAACCTGTGCGCGGTAAAGAAGAGTAGCCCCCTGCTCACTGCAACTAGAGAAAGCATGTCTGCAGCAACAAAGATCCAGCACAGCCCAAAATAAATAAATATATACATAAAATTATTTATAAAACTATATTCAGTCATTTTTAAAAGATTATTACTGTAAGCAATTGCCACTACATATTTGAAATATACATTGATGTGTAGATTTGCAGCTCAATACAGCTACAGTTGGAACTTCTGTTCATGCTTGCTTTCTACACAATTATTAGTATCACATAAAGAAATTACGTAAACATCCAGAGCAGCAGAGTTTGTTACCCTCAAGTAAGTCTACTAAACTTTCCTTCCAGGCGAGAATCACTTTTCTTAGGATGCCAGACAGCTAAAGAGTTTACATTTTGGAGTAAGACAGGTCTGGTTCCAAATTCTCTCCCTGGTATTTTACCTTACACTTGTTACTTAATCTACAAATACTGCCCATCCTGGGACCTCCAAATAATAATGGTTAGACTTTTACTCCAAAATGTCCTGTCCATGGAGTAGTGATATAGTGACATAAGCGAAGCATTTAGCAGAGTCATTGCCTTTTCCAGATCCTCACAAGTCATAGCTTCATGATCATTAGTATCAATGTCTTTGAATAAAGGGCTTCCCTGGTGGCTCAGAAAGTAAAGAATCTGCCTGCAATGCAGGAGGCTGGGGTTTGATCCCTAGGTCAGGATGATCCCCTGAAGAAGAGATGGTAACCCACTCCAGTATTCTTGCCTGGAGAATCCCCATGGATAGAGGAGCCTGGCGGGTTACAGTCCATGGGGTCACAAAGAGTAGGACATGACTGATTGACTCACACATACATACACATCGATCGAATAAAAACACCCAAGTAATTCAAGAACTGGCATGTGAAAGTGCCCACGAGCACACGTTCTGCTGCAAAAGAGTCTTCTGAATTCATTTTGTAGACAGCTAGACTGGCTTTAGGTACATTCCAAGGAAGGAATATCCTAGAAAGCCTGATCCAAACACTAGGGGCTCATCATGGGCTTATACTTGTCCTGAGAAAGGGGGTCTGGAAGGCCCTGCCAGCTCAACCAAGTTCCACAACTGGCCGTGAGCAGCAGGCATTGTGCTCAAGATATAATCACCCTTTATGAGACTGAAGCCAGTAGAAGATGTGCTGAAGCCAGTACAAACATGCATATTGTTTTTTTTAATTAAATTTTGCATTATGGATTAATAAAAACATCAAAAATAAAATCTCACTTTTACTCACAAAATACAAAAGACTGACAAAACAGTGTGAATATACCAAAATACTAAAAATGATATTATCTTTGTTGTTTTTATGCAAAGGGTGGATAATGCTCCAACTTCAAATTATTCCCTTTGTCAACTTCAGATTAAACACTAGCAAAATGAAAAAAAAAAATAAAGATAAACAAAATTTGGGCTTTTCTAAAAAACCAGTTGGAAAGTTGCTCTGTTTGCAGCTGGACCAAAGTGTCTAATTATACATTCATTAAGCATGTTTTTCTTAAGCTCTCAAGCTACATTGATTCTGTGGTTGTTTTTTTTTTTTTCAGATTCAAAGAGAATATTTTTTTCATTTTTTGAAAAAGACTTTATTCTCAGAGCAGTTTTAGACTGACAGAAAAATTAAGTCCACAGTGCAAAGTTGCTAACAACATTCCCTCTTCCTTCACAGTTATTATTCACTGCAACTTGCAGTGGTGTGGGGCATGCGTAACAGTCGATGAACAAACCCTCATACAATAATTTTAATTAAAGTCCAGCAGCATGCTTGGGGCTGGTGCATGGGGATGACCCAGAAAGATGTTATGGGGAGGGAGGTGGGAGGGGGGTTCATGTTTGGGAATGCATGTAAGAATTAAAGATTTTAAAATTTAAAAAATAAAAAACTAAAATTTAAAAAAAAAAAAAAGTCCATTACATTAGGATTCACTCTCCATGTTGTATACTCTATGGGTTTTTCACAACTTTGTGTCTTATAGCATCATACAGAATAGTTTTACTGCTTTAAAATCTCCTGCACTTATCTCTGCCCCCACCAGATACCTGATGATCACTGATCTTTTTACTGTCTTGATAATTCTGCCTTTTCCAAAATGCCTTATAATTGGAATTACACAGTAATTTTTACACAGCTTTTTTACGTTGGCTTCTTTCATAAGAATATACATTTAAGGTTCCTCCTTGTCTTTCTGTGGTTTAATGTGTCATTTCCAAATACTGTTATTACGTATCCAATTGACAAGTTTTTAGTAAGGCTAACACAAAAAAGATGCAAATAACTAAAATCAGAAATAAAAGTGGGAACATTACTTCCAACTTTCAGAAATTAAAAAAAAAGTATTATAAGAGGTTATTATGAACAACTGTACTCTAACAAATGAGACAGAGTAAATGACATGGACAAATTCTTAAAAATAGCCTAATCTGACTCAAGAAGATAAGAAAAAAAAATCTAAATAGATTTGTACAAGTTAAAGACATTGACTCAATAATACAAAAACTTCCAAGGAAGAAAAGTCCCTAACCAAATGGCTTCAGTGGTGGCTTCTATCAAATATTTAAAGAATTAACATCTTTTGCAAACATATCCAAAAATACTTCCTAACTCTTTCTGTGAGTCCAGCACTATCCTGAAAGCAAAACCCAATAGAGTTATCACAAGGAAAAAGAATTAAAGACCAATATCCTTTATGAACATTAATGTAAAAATCTTCAATAAAATACAGCAAAACTGAATCCAACAAAATTACAGACCATACTCGAAAGAGATTTATCTCAGGAATGCAAGAGTGATTAAATATAAAAAACTCAATCAATGTAATATACCATGTTAACAGAGCAAAGGGAAAAAAATTATTATCTCAATTGACACAGAAAAAGCATTTGACAAAATCCAACACCATTTCATGATACCCAAGAAAATCAGAAAACTAGTAATAAAAGAATTTCTTCAACATGATAAGGCCATTGATGAAAAGTCTCAGCTAACATCACACTGGTTGGTGAAAGACTGAAAGCTTTCCCTCTAAGATCAGTAAAAAGACAAGGGTGTTTGCTTTCATCTCTGCTATTCAGCATTGTACTGTAATTTCTAGTCAGCATTTAAATGAGAAAAAGAAACCAAGAAGCAAAGGACATTTAGGTTTGAAAGGAAGAAATAAAACTACTTATTAGTTAATAACATAATTCTACACTTTAGAATTCCACAAAATCCACAAGAAAGTCACTCCAAAGTTCCTCAGAAAGCTAAACATAGAATTACCATATGGTCCAGAAAGTCTATTCCTAGGTGTATATATCCAAAAGAATCAGAAATAGAAACTCCAACAATATTTGTCATGATATTTTTCACAATAGCCAAAAAGTGGAAACATCCCAATTGTCTATCAGATGAGTGGATAAAATAAAATGTGGTTGTTTTGGGGTTTAATTTTTTTTCCCTCCATAGCTCCAGTGTGAATTGCTAACCCCCAGTATCACAAAATGTGTTCTTATTTAAAAACAGGATTGTTGCAGAAGTAATTAGTTAAGATGAGATCCTATTGGAGTAGGTCAGGCCCTTAATTCTGTATAAATGGTGTCCTTATACAAGTGGGAAATTTGGAGATAGACATGCAGAGAGGAAACGACCCTGATGCTGGGAAAGATCGAAGGCAAAAGGAGAAGAGGGCAGCAGAGGATGAGATGGTTGGATGGCATCATTGACTCAATAGACACGAATTTGAGCAAACTCTGGGAGATAGTGAAGGACAGGGAAGCCTGGTGTGCTGCAGTCCATGCAGTCACAAAGAGTCAGACACAACTTAGTGACTGAACAACAACAATGCAGAGGAGGGGGACACTAAACACAGGCAAAAGGAGACGATGACCACAGAGGCAACAGGAGACGATGACCATCTGGGAGCCAAGGAGAGAAGGCTGGAGTGGATCTTTCCTCATAGTCTTTAGAAGGAACCAACCTGCTGACTGTTTATTATGGACTTTCAAACCCCAGAAACTTTATACAACAATTTCTGTTGTTTAAGCCACCCAGTTTGTTGACTTTTGTTATAGCAGCCTGGAAAACTAACACAGTGGTATATACATGCAATGAAATATTATCCAGCCATAAAAAAGTTATGAAGTTCTCATACAGGCTACAAGATGCATGGACCATAAAAGCATCATGCTAGGTGAAATAAGATAGACACAAAAGGACAAACATTGTATGATTCCACTTACATTAAAATATTAATATTGAGAATACAGAGACCCATACAGAGAGAACAAAGAATAAATATTACCAGGGGCTAGGGTAAGGGGAAATGAACAAAATGGCCTTAGAGTCTCTGGGGAGAAGAAACAGTTTGGAAATAATTATGGTGCTTGCAACCAATGTCACTGAATTATATAGTTAATAATGGCTCAAATTTAAGTTTTATATTATATGTATTTTACTGCAAATATTTGAATATATGAAAAAAGACGTATAATAGATTAGAAAGCTTCAGAATACATATTCCAAATGGGAGGGTTTAAGAAATTTTTGGAATATTTGAATTTATGTACAAAAGGAACCTTTCTTTCTTTTTTTTTTTTTTTTTAGTTTTTTATTTTTTAAATTTTAAAATCTTTAATTCTTACATGTGTTCCCAACCTTTCTTGTAGCATAGAAATGCAGCTTTGGATTGTTGTGACTGAAGTGTTGGGCACAGACTGATGAAAGCAGAGGGTGAGGGTGATGAGTTAGTCAAGGGAACCAGGTCAGCAAAGACCAATATTCAATTTCACGTAGCCATAAAACTTTGCTAATCCTTAATGTAACTGTGTGAATGGAATAGTCACTCAATATCTATGTGTAATCTCTTGAGTTTCCTTTTTCAGTTTCCTTCATTATCCCCATATCATGTGTCCCTACATGAAAAAAATAAAAAGCTAAATTTTTAAAAATATGTAGTTGGGAAAGATTGACATAATCATAATACATTGTAACCAAATGATAGATGTCAAGCACTGTTCTTTTTTGATGCAATGCCAACTCATTTAAAGTTCATACTAGCAATTTAATTTTTCTGTCAATCTTGAGAAGAGACCTTGTTCTGTTCACTATGAGAGGGAAATCTGAGGCTGTGAATAGGCAAAGTATGCAGACCAAGAAGAGGTGGAAGTGAGATTAAGACCAAGTTGATCAGACTGACATTCATGGTTATTTCATGGTATTCTGCTGTGGCTTCCTGTTCAAATAATGGGGGGAGGGATAGATTTATGTTCAGAGTGTGTGATAGGATGGAAGAACAGGTATCCTTAATCTTCGGGGAATCACTCAACTACTAACATTTACTATTGCCACTTCAGGAAAAAAAAATCAATCACCTTATGTGTGCTAAGTTGCTTCTGTAGTGTCTGACTCTGATTCTATGGACAGTAGCCCACCAGGCTTCTCTGTCCATGGGATTCTCCAGGCAAGAATACTGGAGTGGGGTTCCATGCCCTCCTCCAGGGGATCTTCCCAATCCAAGGATCCAACCTGCATCGCTTATGTCTCCTGCACTGGTGGATGGGTTCTTTATCACTGGCACCACTTAGGAAGCCCCAATCACCTTATAATGATTATCAAGAATATCCTAAGGCCCAAGGGATGTAAACCATTTCCTTCTGAGTAAAGCAAAACAATACCAGTTTTTTTTTTTTTTATAACTAAAGCCAAGTTATTTAATTAATGCTCAATTTAAGTAAAATAAGGAAAGATAAACTTAAATCTAGCAACTTAATTTCAATCGATAATGTCATGGAAAGACCAGAAAATCAGAGAATTCCATCTTGAAAAGTCAGGTGGAGCCAAAAAAAGAGACAAGTTCAGGCAGTAAGAGGAAAGGTGAAATGAAGAGGCAGGAACATCTGTGTTCATGTAGCAGTTTTGAGGGGAAGAAGGTAAAAGTGTCTGATATATGATTGACTCTTGACATCTGAGTGACTTCCTACTCTTACCTCTTTCCTTCTTTTCCTCTCTAATGCGACGAAAATACAAAACTAAGTCAATCTTTCATAAATCACAAAATAAAACAAGGAACATTCTGTAAGGAGCATGTGGTATTCTGGTGTAGAGCTGTCAAGTGCCTTTTGAATATTCACCCAGCAGCATATCTGCAATTTAAATACCTTGTTACAGTTAATAAGAGTTGTCAAAGAAGCACATTAACACTCCTCAGGGATTAATTTTGGGCTTTATAGACTTCATGTGTGTGAATAAGACAAACCTGTAACATGAGTCACACAATCTCAAAAGGCTATCCTTATCACTTTCTTGCAGTTAGAGACTGAACAATCAAATATTATGTCTCAGGCTGTAGTTTAATAAAATTGTTTGTGTGCAATATTAATATACAACTTTTGGTCTAAAGTTTTTTCTTAAAAAAATCAGTGGCTTGCATTTTTAAAATAGAGAAGTCACCAGCATGAAACTCCCCCCAAAAATTATTCAAATACACACTATTGAAGATGTTATGAAAAGGGTAGTTCTATATTTACATATTTGAATAGGAATGTGTTCATATGTCCATAATAGACTTTTCTCTTTATAGGGAAAAGCTAGTATATGGATAACAATGAGCTAGAATGTCACTAATATGTTAATATAGAAAAAAAAAGTAAGAATTGCATAATTTAAGCAAGTTTTGCTTCCCATTTCTACTTTAGAGAAAATATTTAACTTTTACATCTTCTAAAATTCTACCCATACTAGTCGAAAAAAAATGATGATTTCTTAATATGAACATCTGAAATCCACCCCCGCACAAATCGAAAAGAGTAGGTGGAAGGGAGGTAGCATACACAGAGAGTATGGCGACTATATTTTTCCTCACCATTTTCAGTAAGCCTCAAAATAAGACTCAAACTGCCTTCTACATTACCGCTTTTGCTATTTCTTTCCCTACATTGTTGTTACAGAACATGGGATTGTTTCTTTGACAGTCTGAATTTTGACTGCATGTATGCCTGTCCAAATTCTCTGACTTGAGGAAAAATTGACATGTCTTAAAAGCAAAAAACTAATGATATTATCAACTCTTACTTTATTGTTGCATTTTCTGTTTTGTGTTCCATAGTTGCACTATTATTGCATATAAGATATGTTCCATGTGGGCAAATAATTTTGATAATTAAGCATAATTTTCACAGAATACATCATTGTAATTGCTTGAAAGCTTATTAGCACTCCAAAATGAGTTTTTACACCTTTATATAGTTTGTCATTGATTTTATATTATCTAAATTTTACAAATGTAAAAAATATTGTCTTGCTCTACATTTAATAATTTCCCCTGTGAATTCTTTATAATTGAGAAGGAATTAATATAAATGATTAGGTGCTCTATTAGAGGTAGTTTTTAAACTGTTTGCTTAAAATAAATCTTAATTTAATTGAGTTAATGTATCTCATCAAAATGCAAGTCTATGTTCTTTGAAAATGACAAAAGGATACACAGAATTATATGCAGCATTCTCAGCACACAATTTATCAATAAGTGTTAGTTTAGTGATCTGGTTTTAAGTCTCTAATATATTTTATCCAAGTGCATTCCTACTACAATATTTTTGCAAATGAGATAAGAAAGCATATCCATTTAACTTTGGGATTCACCTGTATCTGCCTATGATGGCTGAGGGCTGCTCATCGACACTCTAGCTTACGAACTTTGACTTAGAGGCAGTCATGCGTAGACTGTTGTTGACAGAGGTCAGGGGTCACTCTATGACCACTGGTCAGTTGTCTCACTGAGCACAGACAGCAGTTTCTGAGCACTGCAATTATAAAGCACAAAAGGGATACAATTTTTAAAATCACTACTGTAGTTCGTTGAGTATTGACAAAGAGTTGTTTAAACACATGTAACCCTTTTATGGTGTTCTAATGGTTTTGAAGGTAAAATGTTCTCTTTTACCTAAAGGATAAAAGTGCTAAATATTATATACCTTTATGTCCTCTGCCTATGTGTAAATATGTGTATATACATATAATTGTTTTTGAATGTCACTTTATGTAATAATTGAAGGGTATATACATAAGACTGAAGTACATCTGTTGCTTTGCATTCTTGAACCTCTTTTTTCTGATAACAAAAGTACTTTTTTTCATTTGGTAATGAACCCTTCCCCCTTCTCAGTCTATGTAATTTGATTTCCAATCCTATTAATTCATGAGTTTATGAATAGTAATAATTGTGTATATATACATATTATATATATATTATAATATATATACTATATGGGCTTCCCAAGTGGCTCAGTGGTAAAGAATCTGCCTGCCAATGCAGAAAACGCAGGAGATTTGGGTTCAATCCCTGGGTTTGAAGATCCTCTGGAGAAGGAAATGGCAACCCACTTCAGTATTCTTGCCTGGAGAATCTCATGGACAGAGGAGCCTGGAGGGCTACAGTCCATGGGGTCAGAAAGAGTCAGACACTACTTAGCAACTAAACAACAGCAACATATACTATACACATATGTGTGTGTGTGTGTATTTAAATGTATGCATGTGAAAAGATTCCTCCACATTGAGTTAACACATTCATCCCCTCTTTTTGTTTTTTTTGGTTTTTTTTGGTGAGAACCTTTAAGTTCTGTTCTCTTGGAAAATTTCAAATGCAGTACCCAATACAGTGTTATCAACTACAATCACTGTTTTGTACATTAGATTCACAGACCCTATTCATCTTACAGGGAAGTTCATACCCTTTAATCAGCTATGTCCTATTTCCCAATTCCCAGCCAGCCCTTGGCAACCACTTTCTGTTTGGTTTCCATGATTCTATGATGTTGATTCTTTTCTTTGCTTTTGTTTAGATTCCACATATAAGTGACAGCACGCAGTATTTGTCCTCTGTTGTATTTGTCTCACTTGGCATAACACCCTCAAGTTCCATCCATGTTGTCACAATTGACAGGATTCCCTTCTTTCTCAAGGCTGAATATATGTACAGTTGACCCTTGAACAACATGGGTTTGAACAGCATAAGTCCACTTATTTACAGATTTTTCAATACATATTCAATTGGCTCCCCTTCCCTGCAAGTTGCATATCTGAATGTTGATATTCAGTTAGTTGGCGCCACAAACAAGGAACCTGTGGATCCAGAGCACCAACAGTAGGATTTGAGAATGTGTGGATTTTTGTATCGAAGATGGGGCCTGGACCAATCCTTCTTGGATTCTGAGGGATGATTGCATGGATACATATCACATCTTTGTTACTAATATGTCACTTGATAGACACAAGTTCACATATTTTCTGACTGTAGAAAGTGCTTTAATGAACATGGGTATGCACATATCTCTTTGATAGCATATATCTTCCTTTGGCTGTATACTAAAGAGTTAGATCGCCAGGTCAAATGGTAGTTCTAGTTTTATTTTCTTTTTGAGGAAAATATTCTACTTTTACTATCATTTTGGCAGGAACTTCCATATGGTTGGGCTTCCCTGGTGGTTCAGCTGGTAAAGAATCTCCCTTCAATGTGGGAGACCTGGGTTCAGTCCTTGCATTGGGAAGATCCCCTGGAGAAGGCAACAGCTACCACTTCAGTATTCTGGCCTGGAAAATACCAGGGACTGCATAATCCATGCGGTTGCAAAGAGTCGGACACGACTGAAAGACTTTCACTTTCACTTTCTATACTACTGCCCATAGCACTGCACCAACTTACCAACAATGTTTAAGACTAAAATGCCATGTGCTAGGCACATGCTAAGCCATTTATTCCATTCTATTTCAATGGTCATATGATCTATGCCAGTCCATTTAGAACCAACTCCAGAATGGTGTCTATAGTTATACAGAAAGAAGCTTGCTTTGTATTCTAGGATTCTTAACCATAAAATTATGTAAAACTGCAGTTGCTGGTAACAAATGTGAAGGGAGAATTGTCAAAGAGCAAAGCTGATCCAGGAAAATCAGACACAAATAATGGAAGAGAATGTCTTCATGTTAAGCCTTAATTCTCTGACCTGATATCAACCAGTTACATGAACCAAAATTACATTTTTTTAATTAATTTGAATTAATTTTGTATCACTTAATACCTGAGAAGACTCTTGACTGAGTTTGTTTTGCATTTTTTCAGTTAATCTGATTTAAAAATTCAAAAGAAAGTTTTGCATAATAGCCAAAACATTCACAGATTGACTGAAGTTTAGTTTATACCAGTTGTCTTAGTTCTGTAAGAAAACTGTGGAGAAAACACAATATGTATTTGGAATTAACTGCCATGAAGAAATAATAATTCAAATCTTCCTCTTCTTGCTTTTTTACTATTTTTTTCAGAATCAAATAGTCACTATTTATCTACATAGTCATTTTAGGTAGTCGATCTAGATAGGCATCAAGAAGCTGTTAAAGTAAAATTTTATCCTAAAATAGAAAAAGAAAGCATATTTTTAATAATTACTATAAATTAAATTGCAACTGTTAATCACTTGAAAATATCATGGAATTAGCACATCATGAAATTAGCAATGACTATTGAAATGCAAGTATTTTGTTTTGTTAAAATTTTCCCAGAATCAGATTCAAAAAATAAATTAAACCAGAGAGTTTCATAAAATCAAACAATCTCCTTTGGAATAAAGATTTGAAACAATGGGGGGGAAATGCCAACCAATATATCCTGGAATAATATGATATAGGATTCATGTAAAATAATCATTGGTTAAATAACCCTTCATTTCTATGAGCAGGGAGCAGAGGAAAACCAAAAAGAAACTTGATAAATATAAAAAACTTAGGAAATGATGTGTTAGAATTTCTCATGTGAGATCATAAACTGCAATGCAATTTTCATTGTTCAGATTAATGTATTTAATTTACAGGAGAATTAGGAAGAACCCATTTCCTTTCAGATGAAATAAGATTGTAGAACCACAGTGTTCTACAATCAGTGTTAGAATCAAACATTATGTATTTTAACTGTGCAATTTTACATACTTTTTCCTTACAGTGTTTGAGGAAACTTTACAAAAATAATATGCTTAAAATAGGAATATATCTGTCAGAGTGAGATTAAAACACGCTCTGCCTAAAAACCTTGGTTTTCAGCTCCACTTGACTACAACAGTACCCAGAGTGCACACGGCATCAGCTGTATCTCTGAACTGTGGTTACTCGGCCATGTGTGTTCATGTTTTTCTTTCTGATACAGTTAATTCACGTATATGGGGACCTATGAGATGGAAGCTGCTCCAATGGTCCAGTCCATGTCACAAACCTGTCATCCTCTCGTCACAACTCAGCAGCCGTACTTAGTTCGCTCACTTTACCCTAGAAATAGGACCTGCCACCTTACCAGAGGGGCTTCCAGTTGGCTCAGTGGTAAAGAATTCTGCCAATATAGGAGCCACAGGTTCAGTTCCAGGGTGGGGAAGATCCTCTGGAGGAGGGCATGGCAACCAACTCCAGTATTCTTGCCTGGAGAATCCCACGGACAGAGAAGCCTGGTGGGCTACAGTCCATGGGGTCTCAAACAGTTTGAAATGACTTAGGCACTGAGCATGGGTGCAGCCTATGAAAAAATCCCGTGCTATCTAGCCAATCACACCCAATTTCCCTTGAATCTTCTTGTTCTTTAGTCACCTAGTCATGTCCAACTCTTGCAACCCCAGGAACTGGAGCCCGCCAGGCTCCTCTGTCCATGGGATTTCCCAGACAAGAACACTGGAGCAGATTGCCATTCTTCCCTTCTGAATTCACTTCAGAATTAATGCAGCTATAAATATTCTTAAGAAGTCTTCAGGTGAGCATCTCCTAAAGGAAATCAGTCCCGAATATTCACTGGAAGGACTGATGCTGAAGCTGAAACTCCAATACTTTGGCCATCTGATGCGAAGAACTGACTCATTGGAAAAGACCTTGATGCTGGGAAAGACTGAAGGCAGGAAAAGGGGATGACAGAGGGTGAGATGGTTGGATGGCATCACCGACTCAATGGACATGAGTTTGAATTAACTCCGGGAGTTGGTGATGGACAGGGAGGCCTGGCGTACTGCAGTCCATGGGGATGCAAAGAGTTGGACACCACCAAGTGACTGAACTGAACTGATTCATTCATTTATTTGGGGTATTTACAATAGTAGTGAAATTGCACAGTCATAGGGCTAAATTCCTTTTTACTTTTTTTTAAAAACATTTTTACAAGCTTTCCTTGAGATTAGAGAACACTTTGTGCACAGCTAAGATCCTCCCCCATCTGTCTTGAGAATTTATGTAATTTTAATATTTGTCGTTGTTTAGTCACTAAGCTGTCTTACTCCTTTGCGACCCCATAGACTGTAACCTGCCAAGCTTCTCTGTCCCTAGGATTTCCCAAAGAAGAATACTGGAGTGGGTTGCCATTTCCTTCTCCAGGGGATCTTCCTGACCCAGAGATCAAACCCAAGTCTCTTGTATGGCAGGCAGATTCTTTACCACTAAGCCACCAGAGAAGCCAAAATTTAACATTTACCTTAGTACTATATGATGCTCTGGCCAATGATGGGTTTGATGAATCCCATGAGACTTTTCAGGCAAGAATACTGGAGTGAGTTTCTATTTCCTCCTCCAGGGTTTGATGTGTGTTGAAATAGAGGTGCATCCTTGGAGTCAACTGTCTGGCATAGAGTTTCATCTGACACCTTTTCATGCCAAGTAGGAGGTATTTCTTGATCATAAAATGGCAACAGCCAGGAAGAGAATAAAATCACTAGATTTTATCTCTCCTGCCCCAACTAAAAATAAACCACAATCTCTCCATGCCTGCTACTTTAAAAAAAATAAATGTTAAATTTACAACAGTGTTATAAAAGATACCACAAATATTTCCCATATGTTTCACACTCATTTCTCTCTGTTATTAGCATCTTTACATTATATGGTAATTTTTTACAATTAAAGAACTGACTTAGACACATTATCATCTGCAAAAATATAGTATTGAATTGAATTGTGTGTGTGTGTGATGTTATCTCCATATAGTTGTGGGCAGTGTAGAAATGTAGACTGTCATCAATAAGTAATTAGAGGGTTTGAATCTAATTAGAAAAGAAAAACTAAACATAAATATAAATGAATGAAGATAGTGAATGAATACATAGACCATAGAAAAAACTAAAGAATCACAAAAATGTAGAAATGGTACTACAGTATTTACAAGAATGTCCAAGATGTTTTACTGATGGAATGTTTAATTTGTTTCACAGGTTTTGAAGTTTCAGGTGAGTGTTTGAATAGACTGTCTAGATCACAGCCAGCCACACAATAAAACATTCTGAGATGCCTGTCTGAACACTTGACATGTGTCTAACACAGTTGAGGAACTGAATTTCTAACTAATTTTAATTGCTCAAATTTTAAATTTAAATAACTGCATGTAGTTAATCACTGCCATATTGAATAGCACAAGAAGAAATATCCTGTGATATTTTTTTATTGTTTTTTTCTGTATGACATAAGAATATTGCTATTTATATGTATGAGAGATAGACCTATCACTGTTTTCTTAAAGAATGTTTTTATATTATATTTTATTTTTTTGGCTGCACTGTGCAGCATGCTGGATCTTAATTCCCTAATTAGGGATCGAACCCATATCCCCTCCAGTGGAAGTGTGGAGTCTTAACCACTGGACTGCAGGGAAGTCCCTGTAACACTGCATTGAGCACAATTTTTAGCATCACTTCTGCCTCCTTATAAATGTTAGTCATGTTTGGAATAATAATATTGATATATTTTTGCTTTTCAGAAATTTCCAAATTTGATTATTCAGCTACTTCTTGGTGTATATGAAACACGTATTGTCTAGTAAATGTGTAGAATTCATATTATTCATTTAAAGATTTTATGTTTACTCAAACTCATCTAAGTTACCTGATTTTACCTTTTCTTATCTTTCATAGGGTGCTTTATTTTGTTTTGCTCTATTGTTTATGTAACTCACTGTCATCAAGGGCATATGTGTTTTGTTTCCATTCTATTCTTAGCATAGGCATGGTGCCTACACATGCAATTTAATGGCAAATATTTATTGGCTGAAAGAATTAATTATTAAATAATTAAGCTGCTCTAAAATTTTCTTTAGAGTAGAATATAATTAAACCAATAAATTTTTGAATAAGATTCTGAGGAATATGTAAACACTTTGCAAATATTGAAATGCAACAATGGGTAATATTTTAGTGGAGATTTGTTTTTCTCTTAAT